>NC_056735.1:488315736-488393236 GCF_019279795.1 Protopterus annectens
CTTCAAGTAAAAAGCATTAAATGCTATCATTGAACATATGTTCAAAAATTAAGCTGTTCTACATAAAACATGCCCAGTAACTAGACTTACATATTGACCATTTTACATATCATCATTACAACATTGTATACACAAAAGATAAGTGTAAAACTTCAATGCAGTTCTAAAAAAGTACACAACCTACAAAACACAACAAAATCAACATGGGACATGAATACAAACATATCACTATCCATGTAGAACATCTGATCCAAAGGAAAGCATGGGCACAAACTCATCATATCTTATCCTATCTAGGAGGCCAAAAGTATGTCCATTTACAAACTGACCGCCTGGACTAAAGCATTGTCATATTGCCATAAACGCACATAATATCACAGGACTATGCATATAACAGAGGTGTAAAACGGCAAAACATCCTCTCAATGCACTCAAGAGGCTAATGTGAAACAGCCAGACTCCTAGATCTCAAAATTGGTTTAATAGAAGCTCTCTCATTAAGGCTATAGCCTTTATCAGTTCTCAGCCTTACTATCCAGTTGGTTTCTTTTCTCTCCATACTATTCCTAATATTACCCTCCCTAATTAAAGGTAGCACATAATCTATAGCCATAAATTTAAAATAATGTTCTTGCCCAAATGCTAAAATGTGTTTTGCTGAAGCATTTTGCATATACTTCACTCTAATAGCATACAGATGCTCCCTTACCCTATGCTGGAACAATCTATCTGTCTTACCGACATAGAATGAAAGGCAAACCTGGCACACTGCCAAATATACTACATGTGAACTACTGCAGTTAGCTGACACCCTAAACCTATAGACCTGTCCAGTATCTGGATGTATAAACCAGTCAGTAGTCAAAACATGTTGACAAAAATTACAGCGGCCACAAGATGTCCCCGTACAAACACCTATGCCTGGTCTATCATGTTGTTGACATAACAACTGTTTAAGGTTAGATTTATTCTTAAATTTAAACATCGGAGTATCCCCTACAATATCTTTGATGACTGAATCTGTAGTAAGGACACGCCAATGACGGTTGATAATATCTATAAATAGCACCATTATCCATCGTATAATACATCGGTATCCTAGTACTCACCCCATAGGTTGGAATATTTGGATGTTTATATGTAGAAAGGGTTATGGGTACACATATTAATACTGGTGTCTTTAGGAAGGAGTGTTTTAAGAATACACTCTTCCATAGACACAGTATGCACCCACAGTACATTTTTAAAAATATTATAAAGGGTCAGGGGATGAGGATTTCCCACCTTAATGCCACAGATGATGGCTTTAAATCAGAGTTGGATACATTTAGGGATAGATTGCGAGTACGTGGGTATAAGGAGGATGAGATAGAGGCAGGTCCCATGGATATGGATATCTACAGACAAGAGAGAGCTGCCCCATATTTTTCTGAAAATAATAATAATGCCAATATCAATAGAGAACAAATACCGATGTATTATACAATGGGTAATGGTGCTATGAACAAGCTGATGCTATGGAGCACCTCTTTGTAGAAAGAGGTTATAGTAGAGACATGGTGAAAGATATAAGAACTTCGGTTCTTAAAGAACATAGATGCATAGATAAGAAAGGGTACGTTAGACAGAGAGATCTTATATATAGCAATGGTAATCATAATACGCAAAAAATGAAAGTTACGTTTACTACCAGGTTCACTAATGATAATAAAGAAATTATAAAAAATTATACGAAAAAATTGGCATATATTAACAATAGATTCTTCTATAGTTAAAATAGTAGGGGAAACACCTAAATTTACTTATAAAAATAGCAAAAACTTGAAAAGGTTATTATGGATTGATCATGGGCAACAGGATAATAAACAGCATCTTGAACATAATGAGAAGGTAGGCACATATTCCTGTGGTAATTGCAATATGTGTAAGATGATTGTTGATACACAGGTATTTACACACCCTGGCATGAATTATGTTTTTAAACCTAGATTCTTTGCTTCATGTGAGAGTACTAATCTTATTTATTTAGCCACTTGCATCGAATGCCAAGCATTTTATGTTGGCATGACGACAAGAAGGCTTAAAGATAGGGTATACAACCATGTATATGAAATTAGAAAGCTTAACCAACAGAATGCCTTAGCTAGACATATAATGTCTTATGAGGGACATGAGTTTAGATTTAGGGTGTTACAGTTTAGTAACCCCTAGTAAGAGAGGGGGTAACAACAAGAACCATTTTGAGACATTGGAACTCCAATGGATATTTAAGCTATGAGCTCACCAAGAGCCTGGTCTTAATCAATCAATAACTATCAAGCCTATACTGGAGGCACGCAGCAATAAATGATATCATATTTCTCATTTGGGGTTAATATGTTGTCATTTTTTTGTTGCTAGTGAATTTTGGATTACATCTAGAATTCATTAGGATGTTTTAACTTACGTCTTATTATTATTGTTTTTTAAGCTAGGGCTTTGTATTGTAATATGGTATGTTATGCAGGTTCATATATTTATATTAATATATATACATTATACATGAGCTTGGCTTTATATATTTTTATATATTTTGTTTAATGGCATTATATTAGATCCATACATTTCTTGTCAGAAAGAGATGATTATTAATGTCTATAATATTTTATTTTATTTCATTCTATTTTATAAATGTATTTTCATATTATATTTAGTTCATGTTTACAGATCTGCAGTGGTGTTAGAAATGCCCACGTATTATTCAGTGTACCTAAGTTATTGCGAATACAATGTATACCTGTAGATTGCAACTGTGGCTAGAGTTCAGGTTAAATTACTGAATGTAACTAAGCAACAGTGATTCTAAGTAGCTGTTAGATTAATTGATTGATTGGATAATTTGAAACTATTGTATCACTTTGATATTTGTATAAAAGGAAGTTTAGAATGGATGTATTTTAAGATCTGATGAAGCGTACCTGGTAGTGCGTGAAAGTGCTTATCTATTTTACTCGTCTTTTGTTTGCAGTTTTAATAAATGTATATTTTAAAAGTCTAGTTTATTCGAGGTCTAGATTTGTGTAGTCCTAGGAATCCACTTTTTGTAGGGGAGTCTCGGTTATCCAACCTGCAAACTTAGATTGTCTGAAGTGTTGGGCCAACCAGAATTCCTAAAACTCGATAGCTCAAAGACGTGAACTCCATGATCAGGCTTGTTGCAGTCACCCTACTTTCAAGAGGAAGACTAAGCATATTTCATTTAAAATTTGTTTTTATTTATTCTCTGATGGGTGAGTGCCCTTATTCAAATAATTTAATGATCTTACAAAGTATTTCCCCTTCTTGTAAAGGTTTTCTTGGAAAGAAGGAGTCAGAAAGGCTATGACAGCTATTTCTACCTCATATCTAACTTTGGTTGATTTGATCAGGAAACTGAGTTCCCTGTTAAGTTTGATAAGAGCATTTTTATTATTTGGAGGGTTGCATTTATTTTACATGCAATGAGCTTTTACTTTTATTGGTTACATTTGGATTCCACCATTGGGGTTTATTTTTAAAATTGGCATTGTATTTATTTTGGAGGGAAGAGATACTTCAATGTAGTTATTTACATCTGCATAAAAGTTGATGGTGAAGGCTTTTGCATTTATAAGACGGTCATTTAGGTGGAAGGGAATGTTTAATTTCACCAGGTCATCACTGTAGCTTAGCTTTAGCATAATGTCTGAATACTGAGTAATTTGAGAATGCTTCAGTCTTATGATGAATATGACTGACTTATGGTCCGGTTTGATCTAGGAGGATGTTATAACTGGTAGGGAGCAAATTTGTCCCATATCTGTGAGAAACAAATTCAGGATTTTGTCTCCCCTAGCAGGAGTGCAGAACAACTTGTCCAATGAGTTTGTCTTTATGAAGTGCAGAAATCTCTGGGCATATATGTTTGGGGATGCATAACTTTTCCACTAGATGGCTGGGTAGTTGAACTCCCTTAGGATTATGGTATTTGGCTAAATGCTTTGGGCTTTCAGACTAGTCCGGTAGGGGCCAGTTATGTTTATATCTCACTTTGTTATAATTTATTGCAGCTTAGCCATTGTCTTCTCCAAGCTACCAACCTTGACCTTTTTTTTTTCCTGTCTTTCTGTTTTTTTCCCTGTTTTACACATCTACAGACCAAATTCTGAATGTCCCTTGTTTTGAAAATTAAGGATCTACTGTAAGTTTTTAAACTACTCTCCCCGATTCACAAATCCCTAGCACTAAGTGCACACATGGTCCCAATAAATGTACTCAGTATTGTCAGGTTTGTGATGAAATGAACAAAAATGGCATTTTTGCAGGGGAGCATTTGGACTTTTCTTCTCACGCCAGTATTGCTAGACCTCAAGGAAAAGGTTGATCTGCAGCAGAAGATGAAAAGTCGATCTCACTCTTTTTCAGGGAATTTGTGATTCTGGTTAACAGAATAACATTATGCTCTTGAAATCAAAGACATCACTGTTATAGGGGGTGAGTAACAATACATATATAGTAACAAACTCAAGCTGATAAGTTTGATCAACTGTGATATGATCAGTTTCATATTGAGCAACAAAAAGAGATAACTCTTAAATTAGCCATCCTACATAAACAGTTTGTCTACTCCTTTTTAAGAGGACTTTAGCCAAAAGTATATGCTGCTTTTAAGGTACCCCTGTGTCCACAACAAGGTCAAGTTCGCTTCCTCTGTTCCATTCTTTTAAAATGTCACTGCACTCCTAAGATTTGTTTCTTTCTGACTGACTCATGCATAGAACTGTTGACAATCAGAAAATGATACAGCCCTTCTCATCACTGGTAGAGGCATATTTCCAGCAGCAGTGCCCCATATTTAATGTTTGTAAAGGCTACAGTCTTAGATTTTCAATTCCTATGTTTTTATTACAGGCAGACTTTCCCTATCCTTGCTTATTACCTTCAACAGTACAAGCTTAACATTCTGTCCATGACCTGTTCCCTGCAATTTATAACTTTCTTCTTCCTCAGATCTTGTCCACCTATTTATTGAATTAATTCACTTACAACCAATTTTGACACTATTATTCCTTCTACTTGCTCCGCTTTTCAGCTTCAACAGTTCCATTCATTTCATCCTTCTCTATTGACACATCTCTTCTCACCTCTCACTTCTCACTCCCTCCATCCCTTTCAGTGGGTACTACTGCTGCTACTATTACTACTATTGCTACTGATACTGATACTACTATAACTACTACTGCTACTATTTCTATTACTATGACTACTGTTACTACAACTACTACTGCTACTATTACTGCTATTGCTACTGATACTGATACTACTATAACTACTACTGATACTATTTCTATTATTTCTATTACTATGACTACTGTTACTACAGCTGCTACTGCTACTATTACTACTATTGCTACTGATACTGATACTACTATAACTACTACTGCTACTATTTCTATTACTATGACTACTGTTACTACAACTACTACTGCTACTATTACTGCTATTGCTACTGATACTGATACTACTATAACTACTACTGATACTATTTCTATTATTTCTATTACTATGACTACTGTTACTACAGCTGCTACTGCTACTATTACTACTATTGCTACTGATACTGATACTACTATAACTACTACTGCTACTATTTCTATTACTATGACTACTGTTACTACAACTACTACTGCTACTATTACTACTATTGCTACTGATACTGATACTACTATAACTACTACTGTTACTATTTCTATTACTATGACTACTGTTACTACAACTACTACTGCTACTATTACTGCTATTGCTACTGATACTGATACTACGATAACTACTACTGCTACTACTAGTATTCAGGCCAGATTTATATTTTTGGAACCCCTTTAATGGTCAGTGAAGTTATCATGGCTCCCTTGTAGACCATCTTTTTTCTTTGACCCTTCCTGTGACACTAGCACTAACAAGCCACCAAAAGAAGAAGGGAAATAATGGAAGGTTGGCATAATGGTTAACGTATTTATCTTATAAACACAAGATGCAAGGTTTGATTCTCACATGCGTAATTGATTAGGCTTAAACTAGCCCATAGGGGCATTTAACCCAGTACTAAGCTAAAAACATAGTTTTCGGTTGCTTTGTTAATTGAATTCCTCTTACAACTATAATTACTATTCATCTGTTTGTTCTGTTCATTTTTCTTGTTGCTGCACTTAAAATACATTAACATAGAGCTGAATCTAGTACTGTTTGTGCCCTTTGGAGCTTGTAGTACAGTTAATCTTTTGTCTGGAGAAGCCTAGGTATGCTTCGTGGGAGGAGGTTTTTTGTGTGGTCTGATCTAGCTAGAGCTACTACTACAGGGCTCTGTGTAGGGTGTTTTTGATTGGATAATTTGAACATTGGCTGGTTTGTGTTTCTCTGCCTTAAATAGCCAGTGTTTGAACCAGTTTGTGCTTGTTTGCTTAAAACTGTGGTGAGTTAGGCCTTCTGCCCTTGCTCTGCTGTTTTCCAAAAACCTGCTGTCAGACTACAGATAAGTGCTTATTTTCAACTGTTTTCAGCATTTCTGATTAACTAAAACAATATTTGCTGCATATCTGTTTAAACTGTACAACTGTATTTTTGGCTTAGTGAACTGAATCTTTACTTCTTTTTCTGATCTCTGTCTCCTTTTAGTTTCCCATCCACTAGCCCAGCAACTGTTGTTGTCTTAAAGCTTGGTGGCTTTTGAGCTGCCCTCCTCTACTATAAATTTGATATTGGAAACTGCTGCTAGTCCAATTCCATCAGCTCATTCTACTGAGTACAGTGAGATCACTTGTGAAGGCCCACCCCTTTAGCTTCTTAACCTTGAATTATCTCCTGTTTCCTCACCTTCTACTTAAAAAAAATTGTGTGTCTTTCTACTTTATTTTGCTGCTTGTACTTGTGTTCAACTGCATTTATTCTACCGCATTTATTACTGCTTGTCAGTAGCCTGATTAAACTGATAGTATTTGACTGACTTGCTGGTTTATTTAAACTATTTTTACTGTTGTGATTGTGATCTTATGCACTTTGTATTTCTGGTGCTCCTGTGTTTTGTAGCATAGGCTGGATTCAGATTTCCTGAATATAGACCAGTTCCTCACTGAGATACTAAAAGATCTGAGAGATCCATTTCTCCCATTTTACTTTAAATGCCTGGTTTTGATCTTGCATAGCAATTTTAATTGTATTTGCATTCTTCTGTCTGTTTGAATTGTCTGAACTGATGTTTTTTCACCACATTTTACTGTAAACTGTACTAGTTCAGCTGTAACATTCCCATTTCCAGGTTTGCTGTTTCTGGAAATTTTTTTAACTTCTGTGCATCAACTTCAAGCCATCTTTGTTGGAAAAGGCACTTCTGCACCCTTATGGGAAGAGAGTGCTGTCTTGGTCCCACTTAATTGCGGGTGACTGGACTATATCTCAGAGAGTATCCTTATTGGCTAGTTTAAGGTGAAAGGGTTATTTCTTGTTTTACTTAAGCCCTGCATTTTTGTTTGTTTGCGTGTAACACACCATCACATACTGCTGCATAGTGGTGGTTACTGTTGGTGATTATAGATGCAAATGTTTGCTGGTCAAACTTTCCCTTAGCACTTTGCATGTTGTCCTCCAGAGGTTTTCCATGGCCCTGCTCTACTGTCAGGTGAAAGACTAAGCCTAGCTTCAGAAGTAACAACACACCTCTCACACACTAGCCATTCCTAAGTGCGACCTCCTTTCCTGACCATATACATTTACTTAACACTATGGATAGTCAATTTCCCACAGTTTCTCCAGCCAGCTTGGTTGCCATGGGCATTCTGAGGTAGTGTAGCAACTGCCCCATGTTCACTGACAACTGTCTACTTCCAGCCCACACAAACTCAACATGTGACAGATGCAACTATATTAACAACCTTGAATCCATGCTCTCTCACACACCAGTCAGTACATATGACAATAAGTAGGTTGTTAGCATGCACACCTCACCTCCTACTCCACCCAAACCCACATCACACATACTTACATATGCGGAACACAAACACAAACACAAGCACACTACACAAAATGCTTCCTCTGCAGAACACAATACACATAATAGCTGTCACACCAGTGTCTCAACTGTCAAGCCCTTAAGGCAAAACACAAAACCAAACATAATGATTCCATTATGAGACACACAGCTGTCCTTCGTACCAGGCTGGATAAGGAGAAGGTGAAGGTCAGCCAGGATCCGCCACATCACACATGCATGCAAGTTTCTCAAAAACAGTTACTGTTATGTCTGTCATAGTCCATGTTGGTTTAGATGACTTGAGCTGTACCTCTCTGAACTATATGGAGAGCGCTTGCCACCCCTATATACCCCTATACTTCATCCTTAAATTTTCTAGGTCTACATATTACTTTCCCCTCAAGTGTTTGGCAGTGCTGTGTACAGACTCAGACACCTTGAATGACATTTTTCCGGTAAAAGCACAATTGAAATTTCTCCATACAGGACAACTAGTTTGCAGTGACAAGAACTGTCCACATAGGTGCAAACCAGATACTCCTGACAGTGATTGATATTCTCACTCCAACTGTCTAATCAATAAAAAAGGATCTGTTGCCATGGATATGAACTTTCCTACTGTCTCTGTTACTGGCTTGGTGGATATGGGCATCCTGAAGCAATGTAGAAATTGCCTCATGTTTACTGACAACCAGTTAATTCTCAAACAAACTGATATGATATGTGAGAGATGTATTTACACAATGTCACTGTAGGCAAAGCTCTCACATAAAAGTACTCCTAATGTCAATAAGGTTGTCAGTTGTCTGTAGTACACATGCTGTACCAATCACGCAAAATTCAAAGCAGGCATATAGACCCGCATATGCTGAGGCACTTACATGTAACCTTCCACAAAGACCTCCTAGATGAAGTACACATAACAAATACCCTCAGCAGCCTCAAATGGGTGCTTTCAAAACAACATCCACATCAACACATAGAGCTACATTTCACAGAGCCTCTACCTCTAAGCCCATAAGGCAAGTCACCACAGAATCCAGCATTCTAGTCATTGGAGACTCCATTGTGAGACTCACTGATGTCCCTCTCAACAGGCTGAGTAAGGAGCAAGTTACAGCCAGTTGCTTATCAGAGGCTAGGATCTGTCACATTACTCATGCAGTCAGGTCACTGGACCACAGTTACCAATATGACTCAGTCATAGTCCATGTGGGAGAAAATGACCTGAGATGTACCTCCCTAGACTATATGAAAAGGGACATCATGAAGCTCTTGGAATATGTGTCTCAGGTTGATATGAGCTTAACATTGAGCAGCATTTTACCTTCTCCAAGGATGATGCCACAATAAGAACAAAAGATGATTGACTTTAACAATTGGCTTAGTTTCTGTTGTCATTCTAAGGGGATCCAGTATTTGTCAGCATGGAAGGAGATGGTCAACAGACTTTGTCAGGGATGGTCTGCACCTCTCCACTCTAGGCTTTCGAATGTTAGCTAAAATATTGTCCTCCCCCATAGTGCCTTTTTAGGCAATGCAAAACTGAAAGTACTTCTGACATAGCAAATCAAAACCAAGAAAATCTAAAGGTGTTACTGCTCAGTGCTAGGAGTCTAAACAAAAAACTCCACTCCCTACAAGCTCTCCTCACCCTAGAGAATTCTGATGTCTGTGCGATCACTGAGACATGGCTTAAAGCTGCTGAGAGTACACCGACAGTGCAAGGTTATAATGCCTTCCACACATTTAGACCAGCTACTTCACAAGCAGGGACTAAAGTTGGAGGTGTCTCTATTTACATCAACAATAAACATACTTCAAGGCTGGTCAAACAGGACAATGCACTTGAGCTGCTCCATGTTCAAATCACCATAGGTAAAATCCAGTACCACTTCCTTGCAAGCTATACGTCCCCCTCTATGACCTAGGAATCCCATACCATGTATTTAAACTTATTACAAACACTAACCATCTAACCCAATAACATATTCATGGGTGACTTTAATTACCCCACTATTAACTGGGAATCCTATATGACACCAAATGTACATGCACAAAAATTCCTGAATTTTGTAAACATAAACTCCCTGGACCAGATAATCAATACACCAACCAGGGGTGCAACCATACTAGATCTGGTCCTCACTAATATGGCAGACTGCTGCTCACCCACTACTGTAATGCTTCCCTGGTAAGGTCAGACCACAAAATGGTCTCCTTTGAAGGAAAAATAAAACCTGGACCCCCAGCTAAACCTGGAAAATTCAGGAACTATTCTAAGGCTAACCTTCTGCTATTAAGTGAGAGCCTGGCAAAATTTCAAGCCCACATAAACCCTGAGAATACTTCTGTCTGTGCAGAACTGCTCACAGAAACCCTATATAAGCATGCTAATAGCTGCATAGAGACAGCTGTACCCAGCAGGAAGTAGTACAGAACTAACTCAAAAAATAAACCACCCTGGTGGAATCACAAAATCAATTGGCTGTATAACAGGAAGAAGAAAATCAAATTAAACAAACAACTCAGAGGACAAATAAAGTCTACCAAAGCCAAATTTGAGGTAGGTTTGACCTCCCAGGCCAAGAACAACCAGAAAGCATTCTTTAGCTATGTCCGCATCCTCAAAGGCAATACACAATTGTGTGCAGACCTCATTGTAAATGGAGCCACCTATACTGAGCCAGAGGATATAGCAAACCTCCTGGCTGGTAAATTCAGCTCCAACTTTACCCTTCTCTCCCCCTTAATCTTCCCTCTGGAAATATCATCAAATATAACTCCCCTACTATCACTAGGTAACAGGTCCTTAATGCTCTCTCTAAAACCAATAACACTGCATCAGTGGGCCCAGACAGTATCCCAGAATGCCTTCTAAATAGCATGAAAAATGACCTCTCAGGGCCTCTGGAATTACTATTTAACTGTAGCCTCCAAACAGGCTTCATGCCTCATGAATGAAGAAAAGCAACAATCATCCCTCTGCACAAAGGTGAGCCATCTACAGACCCTGGAAACTGCAAATCCATAAGTCTCACCAGTCTTATATGTAAAGCCATGGAATTATCATGGAGACAATCAACAGAGATATAGTAAACCTCCAGACACTGGACCCAACCTAGTTTGATTTCGTCAAGGGCAGATCATGCCTACTCAGCCTGGTGGACTTCTTTGAGAAGGTCACCAAAGCAATGGATGAGAGCAAAGTCATTCACACTGCCTACCTTGACCTAGCCAAGGCATTTGACACAATACCCCACTCAGGTATTGTTGACAAACTCAAGAGGTTAAGTACAAACCTGTATGTCACCCAGTGGAAAGCCAACAGGCTCACAGACAGGACCCAGGAAGTTAGAACTGGGGAGTCCAGCTCCACAAAGAGGCCAGTCACAAGTGGAATCATTCAGGGATCAGTCCTCGGGCCACTCATTTTTGGCATTTGCTTCTCAGAAGTCAAGCCCAATGTCAGTGGTCTCTGACTGACTACATTTGCAGATGATTGCAAATTAGGAGCTGTCACTGAATCTCACACTGACACAGATGTTCTCCAGGAGAGGCTGACACAGACAAACAACTGGTGTCAGAGCCATGGACTAAAACTAAATGCCAAGAAATGCATAATAGTATCCTTTGGGAAGTCATCCATCCCCGGTGACTATCACATTGACAACACACTCCTTAGAGTTGACCCAGTAGTCAGGGATTTAGGGGCGCACATAGATAGCAGTCTAGCCTTTGATCATCACATGTCTACAGTGGTGAGGAAATCATTCTATGTTGTACAAGTTATAAACAAATGTATGGCATCCAAGTCCAAGGAAGTCATTGCTCCACTGTGTTCTGCATTCATCAGACCTACCATTGAGTACAGTGCCCCCTTTGGTATGTACCTATCCAGGCATATCCAACAACTGGAACATCCACAGAGGTCCCTCAATAAAAGAATACAGGGCGTAAGTAATATGTCCTAATATGTCCTATGCAGACCGTCTCATGGTCATGTCCCTGTATTCTGTCTCCTACAGGCTGTTGAGGGGAGATCTATGCCTGGCATACAGGGCAGTGTCAGACCCCACTTTGATGGACCTCCTGCATATCCACAAAACAAACAGCAGCAGACTTACCTGTTCTAAAGACTTAAACCTTGCCTGTGATATAAATAAGACCTGCTGGAGAGATAGGTATGCATCCCAGAGACTGCCCCATCTATGGAACAGGCTCCCCATCCATGTGAAGCAAAGTTCCTCCCTAACCCAATTCAAGTGCAACTTGGACAATTGGATGGGAAACCAGAAATTCATCCCTGGTTTGGCACCTGTGTCTCTAATGACAGAGGTAACCTGTAAATGGTTCATCTCCCAGGCCCATGCTTACACTTATCAAGGGTATCAGAACTTGTCAGAGATTTGGGATGCATGGCTAGGCTTAAAAAGGCTCTTATGGTCATTAGCCTAGTAAACACCTATAAATCTATAGTGCCGTTTTAGGCAGTGTCTCAATGACAAAATTCCCAGTGTAAAAACAACCTCAAGGTTATGCTGCTAAATGCTAGGAGTCTTAACATGAAATTGCACTCACTGGAAGCAGTCTTCACTTTGGAAGACTTAGACATTTGTGCAGTCATGCAGACCTGGTTCAAGGCTGTGGAGAGCACTCCAGCCACACTGGGCTACACATCCTTCCACATGTTCAGACCATAAACTGTAGGCATGAAAACTAAAGCAGGCAGTGTATCAATATTTAGTAAAGATAAATATACCTCCAGATTGGTTAAACAGTACGATTCCCTGGAGATACTTAAGGTGCAATTACTTGTTGGTAGGACACCTATTCATTGTCAGCTAAGGACTCCCTCCATAAATCAGGACATCCACTCTGCCAATTTGTATTTACTTGTGTTTATCAAGATACATCTCTGAACACCCTGGTTTTGGCTGACTTTAACTACCCATCCATTGACTGGGTAAATAACTCGTGCTCTAACTCATTTGCCCAAAAGTTCCTCAACTTTGTTAACTCCAGTGAACTAGACCAGCTGGTTGACACCCCCACAAGGGGTGCCAACATCCTGGATCTGGTGCTTTCCAATATGGGGGACCACTGTGAGGTCTTCCCTAGTGAGAACAGACCACAAATCAGTGTCATTCGAAGTAACTATCATACCTGATCCCCCCACCCCCCAGCAGCAACTAAACTAGAAAACTTCTCCAAAGCATATTATAACCTCCTACAGGATAGTATAAATAGCTTTACTGCACCTTCCCCCCTCAGATGGAACTGGCAACTATGCCGAGTTCTACACCCAGTGCTTTATACAGACACCTGTATAACTGCATTGACTCAACCGTACCTGACAGGACCAAAACAAGCTCCTCAAAGAAGAGCAAACCTGACTGGTGGGCAACTGCCATTAACAGACTTTACAGTAAGAGGAAGAAATTGCTGTCAGAGTAAGATGGAGTGAGCCCTATACTAGAAACACTTCCTTCTCAGCTTAAACAAGCAAGTAATACTCTTTGTGAAGTCCTCCAAAGCAAACTATGAATCCAAATTAGCTTTCCCAATTAAGGACATCCACAAAGTGTTCCTTAGTTACATCCATAACCTAAAAGGAAAGGCCCAGATTTCTGCCAAACTGGTAGTTAATGATACCACATATACTGAGCCTGGGGACATAGCTAATCTGTTAACCGACAGGTTCTGTGAAAACTTCACCTCCCTGTCCCCACCACCATGACATTCCTATCACCTTTCATCTACCTTGTTTCTCTAAAGAGCAGGTCATAAATGCCCTCTTTAAGGCCAAAAACACAGCATCTATGGGACCTGATAACATCCAAGGTTGCATCATACATGGGCTCAAACAAGAATTAGCAACATCACTGGGTACTCTTTTCAATCATAGTCTAAGCTCCAGCTTCATCCCAGCTGAATGGAAAATGGCCACCATTATCCCCTTGCACAAAGGTGGTGCTTCCACTGACCCCAGGAACTATAGACCTATTGGCATGACTAGCCTTATCTGCAAGGCCATGGAGCAAATCATCATTGACTGTATCAACAAAGATGTAGCACTTGACCCTACTCAGTTTGGATTTGTCAAAGGGAGATCATGCCTGTTAAACCTGGTGGACGTCTTTGAGACAATCACCAAGGCCCTGGACAAGGGGAAATCTGTGCATACAGAATACCTAGACTTAACCAAAGCTTTTGACACTATCCCCCACTCAGACATCATTGACAAACTCTCCCAGCTAGGTATCAACCCTTAAATCATTAGATGGGTTGCTAACTGGCTCACTGATAGAACCCATATAGTCAAAATAGGGGAATCCACCTTCAACAGTAGACCTGTAACCATGGTGTTCCAAATGGATCAGTCCTGGGACCTCTACTGTTTGGAATATATTTTGTTGAAGTACAAGCTAAAAGTAAAGGTCTGTGAATGACTAAGTTTGTTAATGATTGCAAACTGGGAGCGGTCATAAAAATCTCCAAACGATATGAACATCCTACAGGAGGTTCATACACAAACAAATGGTTGGTGCCAAAGTCATGGTCTTAAACTCAGTGCAAAAAAATGTATTATCATCCCTTTTGGTAAATGCAATGTTCCAATAACACCCTAAGTATCCACTCAGTGATGAGAGACCTGGGCATACAGGTTGACAGCAACCTTACCTTTGATCACCATGACTCCACAGTAGTAAGAAGGTCATTCTGTATTGCTCATCTCATAAGTAAAGGCACTGCATCCAGAAAAGAAGTAGTTATAACCTCTCTGTATGCTTCCCTCATCAGGCCAATAATTGAGCACAACGCCCCTTTTGGTGTGTACCTTTCCAAGCACATGCAGCAATTGGAGAGACTACAAAGGTTCCTCATAAGGAAAATTCAAAGTCTGTCCTATGTGGATAATCTGAAATCACTGACACTTTATTCTGTTTCATACAGACTACTCAGAGGCAATCTCTACCTTGCATAGAAGGCAATCACTGACTCTGCTTTATTGGAGATGCTGCATATCTACAAGTCAAATGGTACACAAGTTACTCATTTTAAAGACCTTAATCTGGTATGTGACATTAATAGAACCTGCTGGAGGGACAGATTTGTCTCCCAGAGGTTAACACACCTTTGGAATGGACTCCTATTTCATGTCAAACAGAGCACCTCATTGGCCATCTTCAAATGCAATCTGGATGATTGGATGGGTAACCGTAAATTCACCCTGGGGGTTCTTCCTGTGTCCCTCTTGGACAGGGGCAATTGGTGTTCATTGAAATAAAGGTAGAACTTGGCCATAGGGCCATTAGGCTCATAACTTCCTATGATATCATGGGGCATTTGTATTGGCTTTCCATTATACCATGACTGATTTTTGCACCATTTCCTCTGACTATTTTGTTTTTATACCTAGGTGATATTGTGTCCAAATGGACCATATTCAAGCCCAAAAATATGTTGTTGTTGTTGATTGGCAGGCTACATTAAATTTACCAAATATAGTGTGTTACCCTTGCCCTTGTAGCCATGATCATGCCTGAGTAGCAACAGAAATAGGTCATTTACCTAATTCTAAATGAAAAAATAAAATAAAATAAAATAAAAGGAAACTTTAACATTCAAGGTTTTAGCACTGAGTTGTAGCTGTGGTGTAGCCAGTAACTATCACTATGATATCCCTGGATAACATTGATTGACACCAGAGATGATGCAAAATCTTAAAATGATGAAAATGGCGTTTCCAGTAATGTTCTATTCTTGTGGAGGTTTCCTGATTCTGCTGAGATGTACTGACAGGCCACAAAGTCCATAGCAACAGAACAACAAAAGTGATTGAGTGAAAGCTTGGGCACAGCAGGAATTTGGACAGGCCATGGAGGAATACAATTAGTTGACCTCAAAGAAATCTGGTTAACCATTTGGTGTTTCAAGCGAAAAAGGTAAGAGAAGCTAACTCTGGCCAAGTTAACCATGGTCAGGAAGTGAAGAATGCAAATATGAAGATTATTAGGACAGGCATATAACCTTTGAGTAGTTTATCACCCCATGGTCACATCTTTATCCCTTTATCAGGACACAGGGCCTGAAGTCAAAGTTGGATTGGGGTCCACTAATGAGATGGCTGCCAGATGATATGTTATTTGATTTAAAAATGCAAATAATTGTACATTTCATTAGATGTGCAGAATTTATAAATGTTTTGTTTTAATAGTATTGAATTGTTTACACATAACATGCTAAGTGTTTCTTACACAAGCTGAATGATCTCATCTTGGGATAAAAGCATCTGTGCATTTTAGTAGCTGTTTTAAAAGTAAAGACAGATTTTATTTGTGTTAGAATGTTCTCTACTCCTTGGAGCATACTGAGCCACAGCTGCTGCTATCCTCAGAGCTGCAGCTATGTCAATCAGAGCCCTCATTTATGCTCCCCAACTGGCACCCTCCAAATCAAAGCTGAGGACCAAAAGAAAAATGTCTCCAAAGGTCTCTTGTCTACTCTGTTCACACATTAGAATCACTTTTATTCATACAACAGCAAACAACTGCATCTTTGGTATATTGTATGAATGAAGTTATGTTACTTTTCAGAAAAGAGCCTCTTTGCTTTAAGCAGAAGTCAGTGGTGAACATAGTAAGCACCCGCTATTTCCATACATAATACCAGTTTTTTAGCCTTGCAGTGGATATTAGGTGTTATGGGAGATTGATAATCCAGGCTATGCTTCATTTGTGGACCTGGAGAACGTTTATCATTGCATGTCATGGCAAGTGTTGTGGGAAATCCTGCAGGAAAATTATGTCTAGTCCTTATATGACTGCAGTGCGTGCTGCGTCCACATTCTTGGCATTAACTCAAACTTGTTCATAGTCTTTGTCCATCTGTGCTAAGATTGCATCTTGTCCCCACTCCTTTTTATGATTTTCATAGACAGGACATCAAAACACAGTGAATATTGGCAGGGTGCCTGGACTGATTATCTAGATGTAGTATGTCTATTGTTTGTAGTGGCATACCCTTAATTTATGGCAGTTTGTAGTGACATACCCTTAATTTATGGAAGAGTACAAAGTGAACATGAAAATTAACATTTTTAAATCTGACTTCTTGGCATTCTCCTGGAATAGAATAGATACAGATTCCTGAGTGTGTGCATGCGTGTGTGTGTGTGTGTGTGTGTGTGTGTGTGTGTGTGTGTGTGTGTGTGTGTGTGTGTGTGTGTGTGTGAAGGTGTGTGATATGGGGCAGCTGTCCTTAAATGGGGGAACTGAAGTAATTTGTTAGTTCTGAAACCAAAGCTGCTGGTTTACTGGTCATTTGATGTCCCCTTTAGGAGTCACTGCTCCATCAGATTAAAATGCATCAAATGGGCTTTTTCCAACATCTTAAGAAAAGTGTCTCTTAATGGGTATGATTGCAATCATTTTTGGAATAACCCACTTAAATGAGGATTTGTGGCAAACCAAGGATATATCTCTTGGATGGCATAAAAAGAGCTAGATTTTCCCATTGTGATCTGGAATCGATGTCTGGGAAAGGAAGGTTTGCTCTGTTCTGCCCAGAATACAGCATTGATCCCACCAGGAAAGTACAAAGAGACTAAGTGAGTGGGGGTCAGTAGTAGATCTGAATTTTAATGGAGACAAAGCAGTTTAAAGTCAGGAACATTGCTGACTGTAGAAATGCTACATTTTTATCTGCTGCTGTTTTACTAAAAATGACTAAAACAATAAATAAAACTATAATAATGTGTCACTGAGGGCTACAGGAACCAGATCATTGATTGTGAGCTTAAAACCTACTGTGTGCTATTATGGGGATATCAAGTTTACATCAGTGAAATATAGAAATGTGGAGAGGGAAAATAATAAACACATCTTATTGACAGGTGCCAGAGGATCTTCCACATCCATTCAAGCATATGAGAGCTTGACTTAACATCTCATGAGTGCAGCACCCTCCTACAGTGCACTGCAGATTCATCAGTCCATCTACTTGGTTCAGGAATAGAACCCACAGCCTTCTACATTACCATTTTTATTCTGCACTGCAGTGTTATCATTCCATCTGCCTGGTGTGGGAATAGAACCCACAGCCTTCTGCAGCAAAATCAACAGGGTTATCTGTTGTGCCACTGGCATATGCTTGAAATTGCTCCACAATAATACTACATAGTCTAACTGAAATGAAAGAGTTAATATCGTAACTGACAAATTTAGTACAATTTTTACTCTACCTACAGTTATGGCTATTTCACAAATTCCACAATCTAATCCCAAACATCCTTTTAATTAACATAGAACAAGTTTTCTCAGCCCTCTCAAAAGCTAAGAACACTTCATCCATGGGCCCTGACAATACACTAGGCTGACTGATTATCAGTGCCAAATATGGCCTATTTTGACCCCTACTTAAGCTCTTTCATATAAAGGCTCCCCAATGGATACATTTCTGAAGCCTTAAAAACAGACATTGCAATGTCATTAATGCCAAAAGGATGGTCCATCCATAGAATCTGGTAACTACAGACTTATTAGTCTCCCTAGCCTCACATGTAAAGCTATGGAGCTTATTATCTCAAACCTCATTAATCTAGGCATTAAAAATCTCTTAAGCCTAGACCTTCACCTTTTCAGCTTTCAAAGGAAGGGCATGCCTCTTTCCCACATTAATTTCTTTGAAAAAGTAACTGAAGTAGTGGATATGGTCATGCAGTACATACAGCATATCTGAACATGGCCAAAGTCTTTGACACTATTCCCCATGCAAATATGATTGACAGATTATGCATCTGAATGTAAAGCATTCATGTTGTTGGGAAGTAGTTAATTGGTTGTCTGAAAGATCCCATGTGATTAGAGTTGCAGATACTACATCTGAAAGCAAAAAAAAAAAAAAAGTTACCAGTGGTGTACCACAGGGCTATGTCCCAGACCACCCAGATCAACATTCCTGTCCTATGGTTATCTAAGTTTGCAGAAAAGTGTAAACTGCATGCTGGTAATCGATTTTCCACTGACTCACAATTGTTCCCACATGGGTTAGACCATGTTAACAACTGGTCCATGGGCAATGATCTTAAGTTGAATGTGAAGATATAGCTAATTTTGGTAAACAAAACATTTTTCACATACCTTATAGGCAACACACCCCTCCAATCAGACACTCTTCTGAGTGATCTAGGCACTGTCATTTGACCGTCTTGTCCCTGCAGTAGTTCAGAAAGCTTTCTACCTGGCTCATCTGATTTCCAACGGTATCTCTACTAGAGCCAGAAAAGTCTTAATTCTAATGTATGCATATCCCATCAGACCCATTATTGAATATAATGCACCTTTTGGCATGTATTTGTCTAAACGTGCCATTCAGCTTGAGAGACCTCAGAGATCCATTACTAAAAAAATCAGTGGTCTCAAAAATCTTAGTTATCAGAATAGACTGGCAGCCCTCTGTCTGTACTTGGTCTCTTACAGATTTTTCAGTGGATATCTTTGCCTAGCCTTTTGAACTTTGAAAGATTCACAGTGAGTTGCTCAGCTAGGATTTTGTAGTTCACAGGTGTTGCCCTGTGACATGGCTTCTAATACACACATGCATGTAGCTCTGTTACCTAATCCCTCCTATGAGAATGTTGTGTGGTTTTGGAATTCGAGTGATTTACTTGGAGACAGCGTTGAGGGGGGAGCAACTCCCTTCATATGGATGGTTCAATAGCAGGCCATGTATCCCTGCAAAAATATAACTGTAACACAAACTAAAAAAACTAATGTAATTAAAAAAAATGCCTCAACATTGTGTCTGTATTCTGATGCTGAATGTCATGCAAGGTTGTAAATGTTGTTCATAATGTCGGAGGCTGATGAATGGCTGAGACTTATAAGTGTATGCTGCTATGCCTGGGGAGGTTATAGTTTGCCATTACCGTGCCTTAGACAAACCAATTATTTTCTGTTCATTGAAAGAGTATGAAGACTTGGTCTGGCCAGTCAAATGTCCTTTAGAGTTCTACATATAGTGCACCACCAAATTTGCTAGTGTGTCTATCGGACTATGTTGTGATTGCTACAGATAAAAGGACTTTGGGGTACTATAATCTTTCTTGAATCCAGGTTTGATGAGAGCTGAAACAGTTGTAAAATCCAGAACTTGTGAAAACACTAGTATTCCAACATTTAAGCAAAAGAGAGAAATTAGAAGCATGCTTTTAGCTTTCCAGTGAATAGATGAAGGATTCTATCCAGGTGATTAAGTATGGCATATTTGTAATCTGAGAAAAAAACTTAAAATATTGGTCAACTGTTTGAAAATAATAAGGGAAGCCATCTTTATTAAAGCAGGATGGAGATGGCTAATCTGCATTTGACTAGACAAAAACTTAGAAGGCATTTTACTTCAGAAGTGGTTATTTTACTAGAAAGAAAAGAAGAAGTAAGCTGAATTTGTGGAGAGAAGGGGAAAATCAGCCAATGTCTGTAGCTTCCAGCTGGTGGTATAGACATGTGCTTAAAATGACTGTAAAATGGCCACAGACGCCATCAGCAATCACAAAAACAGTAGTATTCCATCTCCCAGGCAGACACAATTAGACTGAGTGAAAAAGCAGTAGCTGGTCTCAATATCATTTTATTTTCTTTCCAAAATAACTTGAAATGAATGATAGATATATCTTGTATTTTCCTATAATGGACTGTAATTGGCAGAGCAATTTGCGTTGTTCCAAAACCTGTTTTGAATAAATGCAGATGAATTACAAGCCTTTCTGTGAAAGATGTCCAGCTTTTGTTTAAAATTTAATCTCCATCAAAAGCAAAAGGTAACTATTACCATTAATTCTTCAGGTTATAACCAGGAAAGTTTGTCTTGAATATCCCATATTGTTTGAGTAAAGTAACCTAGGGACAAAATTCCATTCTGATTATAATAAATCAGTGACTAGATGGCAAAGCAGCTTTCAACATTTAAGGGATGCTTCTTCGGAGATGAGAGTAGTCTGACTCTGATTGTGATGGAGGAGAATTATCTGGTATAGAGGACTACTAGACCAGCGCAGGGCAACAATTACTAGGAACACTGCCCATAAGATTAAATCTATGCTATTAGGTATTTTGTTAATTCCCTAGTTAATCATGAAGTAGTTATCAGTTAAAATATCATCCCAGTAGTTGCAGAGACAATATGTATAAAGCCAAAGTGAGGAAGGCAGTATCTTAGTTACAAAGTGTCCCTGAATGCCAATTGAGACTTAAAGTCCCAAGCAGAATACACTGAAATTTACGGTGCCAAGATTTTATATGAGATAGCAAGCAAGTAGAAAGTCAAGGGGAGAAACGCATGTAAATAGCACAAAGAGACTAATATACTTTCTAAGCATAATCTTAGTAGTTACCCAGTTAAGTCAATATGATAGATGTTTACTGACTAGTGCAGCATGTATGTGGCCCTTAACTTATGGTAAAACCTACCATCTGCTTTAAGATTAGCTCAATCAAAACTAAAGATATAATATTTAAAAGTAGAATGAAGAAGGGAGATGTTTAACCTGAGGCAGATTTCTGAGAATGTCAGAAAATTCAGAGAGACAGAGGCAGTCCACGTTTCCTGAGCAGAACCTTTACTGACAATACTCCAAGTTAATGGGGCCAATCTGTAGAGGTAGAGGGAGACTAAGGTTATTCTTTGCAGCTTCTGAAGGGAGGGTTATGCTCAATTATCATGACACTGGTTATCAGAGAAGATATCACCAACTGAAGGATTCCAAACTGGCTATTAGTCAGGCTGGGTAATCTTAAATCAAGCAATGTTTAAAACAATGAAACCGTCAAGACATAAAAGAAAATGTGCAAGCAAGGTAGAATATCTGTATGCAGTGCTAATTTTTGCTATTCTTATATTGGAATAAGTAATTAATTATAAATTTATTTGAATAAGGGCAAGCCTCACCCCAAATACACTCCTATAAGTATGCTGCTCTAACTGTGAGGCTGCACAACAGTAACAAAAGTAAGTATTTTATTTCCACTGAAAAACAAACGTTTTTTCAAGGTTATGTGATCTTGGAATTAGAGTGTTTAAACTTGGTGTGGATGATTTAAGGGTGGGGCTTGTACTCCTGCATAAAAGTAACTGTAACATTTGCTAATTTTCTTTGGACAATGCATGACAGTCACAACACACACCTAACCTTTATTCTAAGGTAGGGTTATCACCTGTCCCACTTTGCGAGGGACAGTCCCTCTTTGGGCAGTTGTGTCCTGCATAAAAATTGAAAAAAAAAATGGCAAATGTCCTGAGATTTTAGGACAAAACCTATATTTTATGTAATACTTGCATAACACAGTTATTCTGTATCTGAAACACCTAATTGTTATAAGAAACAGAATAAGCAACTAGAATGCTACAAGAATAAGCTTTTATTTAGGCAAAAAAGTGAATTTCTGTCCTTTGTACTGGCCGTGGGTATGTTTTGCCCTGCAAAATCTGACGTTTGTACCAAAAATGTCGCACTTTGGGCATTTGAAAAGGTAGCAACCCTATTCTAAGGAGGGCCTGAATACAAGGGTGTAAAACAGTTGAGAAGTGAGTAGTATTATCACCTCATAGCAAGAGGTTCTCTGATTTGGTTCTAAGCTAAGGTGCCTTCTTTGTGGAGTTTGTATCACCTCCTTGTGTTTCTGTGGTTTTCTCCAGGTTATCCATTTTCTTCCTACATCCTAAATACACATGGTAGGTGTTTTTGTGATGCTAAATTGTCTTTAGGTTTGCATGCAGTTTATATGAGGTATGGAAGAAAGACCTGACAATATACTTCCATTCAGAACTTGCTTAATAAACTTTGTGAATGTTGATGGCTATTCATTATCTTCAAATAATCAAGCTCTTGTTTTCCTATTTTTTTCTTAATAGAGTAGGGATGTTGTGCTAAATGTTGTCACCTGTTTTGATTTACAGCTACTCTCCTTCTTTGAAAATCATGCCCAACTATCATAAATTGCCCCTTGTGTAATCCAGACACCTTCTTAAACAAATCTTCTGCTTTCATGCACTTGTCTGAAAAACTGTAATATATTCTCCTTGACCTTCTTTGCAAATGGGGTCTACTTTAGCTTCCATTATCATGCCCTCATTTAGTCTTCTCCCCCACAATGTGCATCCTACTGCCCATTTTAGGCACTTCATCTCCATCAGCTCAAGCTTCCTCAGCTACTCTACCTTCACAGCCCAAGTTTCTTTGTAATAAGCTTCTTAGTTCTGATTCTGATTTAAGTAAGTGGGTTCCAAATTAGTTATCCTACATAAGGAAAGACTGTGGTCTACACTCTTGTGGGAGGAGAGGGTAGCCTCCACCCTTCTGAGTTGAGAATTGCCCATGAAGACTTATTGTGTATGTTATTCTAAGAGTCCTTGTTCTGGTTTAAGCACTTGGGCTCCAAACCACATTAGGAAGGTTTGTGGTCTACACTCTTGCGGCAGGAGAGGATAGTCTATGTCCTTCTGAGCTGGGAATTGCTGCTGTAAGCATTAAGTCTTATTGTACCTTTATTTGACTGGCTAGAGTCTAGTAACAATCTATGAGTCTATATAGAAGTCATGGTTGCACTACTTGTTTGTATACCTCACTTGTAAGCTACTTTGGCATTCTTTTGCCATGCACCTCATGTTCTAACTTTGATCACCACATTTAGACTTCCCTTCTCCTCTACAATGCCTCTGATATACTTGAATCTATTAACCTGTTCATTGTTTTCCCTTCTGTCTCAATTTTCCATTCTTTTGCCTTCTTCCATTTGCTGCCATTACAACTGTCTTATCTGTACTCAGTTTCATTCAATGTGTCTCAGATTTTGCATTTCAGTGCTTTATCATTTGCTGTCGTTTCTGTCCAGGGTCTACATATAGTGCCAAATGGTATACAGCAGTTTCCTTGATCTGTCCCATCCGACCTATTTGATAATGTAGTCCATTATCAGTATGAGCAGTAATAGGCTTGCAGCTAAACATTGATGCACATCTAGTCCAACTGTGGAGCCTCTGTGAGTCCAAACATTGTCCATACTTGAGTCACTGAATCCTTGTACACAGACTGCATTATTTCTAACAGTGTTTTCTGAACTTCAAACCATCACAGAACTACTCAAATCAGCTTTGTTGGGATCTTGTTGAATGTTTTTTCCAAGTCTAGGAGTGCCCAGATAGATTCTCTTCTCATCACCAGCTTCTTCTCTGCTATCTTCCTCACTGTAAACTTCAGCTTGCTTATACTGCATTGTGGTCTGAATCTGATATTTTCATCCCCATTTTACTTTCTATACTCTACATATGCATTTATCAGTCACCCTGTCCAGCACTATTATACAGTGTGTCAGGAGTTTTATACCGCTACATGTCATTTTTTATTGTATATTGGCACTTTATCCTGCCTATTTTCCAGTCATTAGGAAACAGCTGTCTCCATACTATGATGAATGCCTACGGGAGTTACTTCTCCTTAACTCCCGACATCTTTATTATATCTGTTGTGACTTCATCTGAGCATATAATTTTCCCTGACTCTCATTTTCCTTAGTGCTCTTCATATTTCTTCCTGGGTACGTATGTCTGCACTTTTTGTTACAGGCTGTACATAATGCAGTACAGCTTCTGTGGAGTTTTCCAGAATCAAAAGCTTCTTTAAGTACTCCTTCCATCTGCCATTGATGCTGTTTGGACTGGTGAGCAGGTTGTTGTTGGCGTCCCTTATGAATGGTGTCTGACAACTAATTTCTCTGCCTTTCTGTCACTGCCCTGTACTCTTGTGCCATCTGCCGAGTAACTTTCCAAAAGCTGAGAGAGATTTTCTGATGCCTTACATTTTGCTATTGTGACTTTATTCTTAGCCTTTTTGTTAGCTGACCAATGTTGCTTCTTAGCTGGTCCATCTTTTCTATCTTTCACTTCTTCCTGCACTTCTTTATTTTGATAACTTCTGGACTTTTGCATTCCAGCATCAGTTTTCCTTATGCATCCTGTTTCCATACCTGGCTTGCCTGTGTATTTGCTCTATCATCCTCATACATTTTTGTTCATGGTGTCATTATAGGAGTCAAATGCAACATAATAGCAATAACTATATCAGTAAGATATTATGACGGCTGAAGGAAGGATGCATAATGAAACAAAAATAACTGTATTTTGAAGGGGTAAATGATCAAAAAGGCAGTCCATAGTAGAAGAGGAGACATAGAGTAGAGTAATGTGCTACTAAGATGAAGAAGGCACAACAGAATAAAAAAAAAGAAAAGAAAGGGGGGATAACTTTTACAGTGTTATATTTACAATATTAATACTAAAATGGCTGCTTGTAACTTGGAGACCAAGTTTCAAGAAAAAATAAGTAACACCATTGACTGGTTTGTGGTATTTTTGATATAAGAAATGAACTCGTGAATAATATAAACAAAAATTGTAAGCAAAAGTATATTCAGACTTTAGCCCTTTCAGCTGAAGACAACGTACAAAAATTCACTTGGGTGGAGTAAATTTATTTTTGTATAGGTTTTGTTTATTTTCAACAATAAGAAAACAAATCCCTTAGTACACCTTCAATGTCATGTGTGTGTGTGTGTGTGTGTGTGTGTGTGTGTGTGTGTGTGTGTGTGTGTGTGTGTGTATATATATATATATATATATATATATATATGGATTCACTTCATAACACTGAAAGCTTAAAACACTGAAACTCAAAACACTGAAACCAAAACACTGAAAATTCAAAATCTTGAAAACTCAAAACACTGAAACTCAAAACACTGAAAACACATATCATACATATACTGAGTTTAAACAACATAAATCATAGTACTTTCCACCAAGTGAAAGCAGGGGGGCAAGCACCCCTGCAACCTCCATGTGGGTATCAACTCCAAGATTGCACTTCACTACACTAAGTGAAATCTTGGAGTTGATATATTTAAGTAGCAGGGGGTGTGGGGGCACAGCCCCCCACATAGGGAGTGAAGGGGGCTTGCTCCCCTGCTAACATTTGGTGGAAAGTGTTATGATTTATGTTGTTTAAACTCAGTATATCTATGATATGTGTTTTCAGTGTTTTTTTTTTTTCAAAACAGGTTTATTGTTTTAACATATAAGAGAAATATCATAACAATTTTATACAGGTAATTAAAAATAGGTATTATTATAATATTCAACAAAACAACTAAAGTATTTACAAAGACATCCACTACAATCAGACCAATTAATTAAACTAAAATACCGTGCTATTGAAATTAGAATTTTTTTAACAAATTTTGTAAATTATCCCATACAATATAATATGATGTTTTTCTAGTTGTTCTCATTCTGCTTTCAGTTTCTCTGTGAGAATTCTGTGAGTTGAAGCTTTTGAAGTAGTTCATGGACACTGTGCATGAGACAGCCCACATCCCAGATTGTCTCCCTTAACATTTTGGCGGGAAACTTATTAAAACTTGTGGCAAACATTCATTTTGTCAATAGAGTAAAATATTGTATTCATAGAAATTATTATAAATCATATTGGATAGTTATGCAGATTCTCAGAAACACTTGCATTATTATATAAAAAAAAAAAGCCATCACACTTACACACACACATACACATACATACACACACACACACACACACACACACACACACACACATATATATATATATATATATATATATATATATATCTGATCTCAATGAGTTGTGTCTTTGTTGAGCACTATCCTACTTGCTGTCCCTAGAATAAATCTGTCTGCTTTATACAAAATAATGCACAGCAAACACATTTTAGTAACCAGATTTTACAATCATACTAACCTACTGCTTTAAAATATATCACATGACATTTCTTCCAGAATAGAGTTATAAGATTATTTATGCTTGTCAATCAGATGAATTAAATGAGTTATAGTAAAGTATATGTTTGGAACACAAATTTTTAACACAGATTATTATGCTGCTGTTAAGTAGATTTTCAAAAACATTTAAATAAATGTTTCATTTTCTATGCCTTCTAAAATAAGACATTTACTTACTACAAGAAACTACATCATTTAGACTCATTATAACTGGCATATTTTATGAATAGAGTATTTTTCCTGAATCTGTGGTGTGTCAGTGTGATAACTATGTCAAAGGTTATACTAACTGCTTTCAGTTTCTCTGTGAGAATTCTGTGAGTTGAAGCTTTTGAAGTAGTTCATGGACACTGTGCATGAGACAGCCCACATCTCAGATTGTCTCTCTTAACATTTTGGCGGAAACTTATTAAAAACTAGTGACAAACATTCATTTAGTAGTGTAAATGCATGTAAACATGACAAAACCTTCACAATGTATTCCACAGACCATTACAGCCTCTTACTTCTTTTCAGAAAGAGAAACAAATTGAATCACAGCTTGCCATTAAATCTTCAGTTATTTTGACTGGTTATGAAACAAAACATTATAACTGACATATTTTATGAATAGAGTATTTTCCTGAATCTGTGGTGTGTCAGTGTGATAACTATGTCAAAGGTTATACTAACTGCTTTCAGTTTCTCTGTGAGAATTCTGTGAGCTGAAGCTTCTGAAGTAACTCATGAACACTGTGCATGAGACAGCCCACATCTCAGATTGTCTCTCTTAACATTTTGGCGGGAAACTTATTAAAAACTAGTGACAAACATTCATTTAGCAGTGTAAATGCATCTAAACATGACAAAACCTTCACAATGTATTCCACAGATCATTACAGCCTCTATGTAAGTGAAATTAAGCCCAAAATTACCAACAAGCAATAAAACTCAACATTCTTCTCCAAACTCAATTTTCATACAAATCCTATTATTCACTGTGCCCACACAATCAAAAGCATTTCTATATATTAATAAAGAAACGAAAAAGAGAGTAGAAAATAAAAGGGAGTGAGGCAGAAATAAAAAAATGTAAGAGAAAGCTGTAAGAAGTATATACAATGGAATGTTACTTACTGTTTATACTAATAGAGTTAAAAATAAAACATATTATTTACTCATTTAGTTCTGATTATTATTAGTTAAAGCATAACAGATTATTTACAAACAGGCATAAGCAGTATAATCAAGAAAGTATAATTAGAAATAGCATTTGAAGAACTTATAAAAACTTTTACAAGGAATAAATATGTTATTATTCTATTAATGATATTTTCATTACTGTTCTCTCCCTGCCCTCCCCCACCCTTTACCCACTACATAATCTAAATAGAATGGCATTGTTTAAACAAAGAAAATAATAAAAGGAGAAGGAAAAAAAAGGTAAAGATAAAAAAATGTATCAAATTACTGACCTTACTTCTTTTCAGAAAGAGAAACAAATTGAATCACAGCTTGCCATTAAATCTTCAGGTATTTTGACTGGTTATGAAACAAAACATTTCTTTGCATATAGAGAATAACTTTGATTAAATCTTTTCCAAAATATTTGTGGCTTTCTGGAAATGCAGGAACTATATTCAAAAAGATTAATAATGAACTAAAATGATGAGAGAGAAAAAAAACATATAACAAATCATTTGTTTTTTAGTCTCTTCTTCTTCTCTGAAGTCTTCCACGAAGCTTCAGTTGCCAATCTCTTTAATGAAGAACTAGCCCATTCCATTTCTTCTATTTTATCCAAAATCCTTTTTCTTTGACAAACAGTAAAGCAGAGTCTAAATCATCGAAAACCTTAGGACCATCAGGAAGGAAGATTTTAAGCTTGGCAGGAAACAGAAGGTATGTTTTAAACTGTGCTTTTTAAGCTCCCTTATTAGTGGCAGAAAAAATTTCTTTTAGCTATTACCATGGAAGAATAGTCATTGTCAAAACGCACAGTTGTCTCATTAATCTTAACAGGAGCTTTAGCCCAAGCAGATTTAAGAACCATCTCTTTATCAAAAGATGATAGAAATCTAACTATAACTGATCTAGGATATTTTTGTTAGAGTTAGTATTAGCTATAGATCTATGTGCTCTTCGATACCAAAAGAGAATGCTTCTGGTAAGTCTAAAGTTTTAGGAGCCAAGTTGTTAAAAAGAAGTAATATTGTTACCTTCTATATTTTCTGGCAGTCTAAAACTCCTAATGTTATTGCGCCTAGGTCTATTTTCCAGGTCATCCAGCTTTGTTTGTAAATGTGTATTTTGTTTCAGCAGAAACTCAATGTTGATTTCCTCTTCTTGGATTCTATTTTCCATGTCATTCACAGCTTCTTCTATGCCTGTCATCTGGTTCTTCTGTTGTTGCAGGTCTGTATGTAACAGGTCTATTTGTTTTGTAGTTTTTTCTATGAAGGTGTCTATTTTAGTATCCATTTTATCCATTTTATCAGTAAGTTGCTGGATTATAATTATCAGAGACTGAAGTTCTTTCTTGATGCTGGAGTCTTGAGAATTTGTCTTACTGGAACTCATTTCAGACTGATAAACTGACAGGAAAATTTCCACAGTGATTTCTGACAGGAATATTGTTAAGATTTCCTTTCTTTTTTTAGATATAGTTCAAGAACTATATAAAACAAACGTATTTAGAAAGAAAATTACTTCAAAAATTAATTTTTTAAGTAATTAATTCCTGTCAGTGTAATGAAATTGGTGGAGCTGAAGAAATCTGCTGCTATCCTGTGTTCATCCTTGGCCACGCCATGTTTTCAGTGTTTTGAGTTCCAGTGTTTTGAGTTTTCAGTGTTTTGAAGTGTCAGTGTTTTGCTCTTCTGTATTATGAAGTTTTCTCATTTTCAGTGTTTTGAGCTTTCAGTGTTATGAAGTGAATCCACATATATATATATATATATATATATATATATATATATATATATATATATATATATATATATTTATACACACACACACACACACACACACACACACACACACAGTGCATGCTATACTTATAGATTCACAGAACCTCAGCATTCACATTTCGCAATCTATAATATATAATAACAGATATTTTGCAATTTCTTTCTGGCTAACACAGTCCAAAAACTAAACACTATTCCATTATGCACTAATAATACACCAGCAGATTCTACTTCCACCCTTGTTGGTGAACTGCGCCTTCACTACTTTTACATTTTCTTCATCACCCTGATATGTTACACTTATCATGCCCAAGAAAGGTAACAGCCTACACTTCTGCCCTCACTAATTTGTTTAGCTGCAGATGACTGTTAGGAGAAACACCTGATAATCAGATTCAGTTTAAACTTGTCTCCCTTTCAGAAAATGTCCATTCTAATTCAATACTTTTTTTGGCAAGACCTTGTTTAAACTCTAATAATAATTTAACATCTAAGTTGTACATGAACTCGGCCTGTATTACTCGAGTCCCCTTTATTCCTCCATTCCTTTGGCAAAATAACAACTTTCAACAGCTCTGTTAAGGTGTCTATTTTCCTTCTCTTATTTCTTGAATTATACTCATCTGATGGCACCTGAAAAAAGCCTCTTCTCACCTCTTAAAAAATCAGCTTAAAGTTTGTCTGCTACACCAATCTTATTAACCTTTGGTTCTTTACTGTTCTTCACACATCTGCCCCTGTCAAACTAATCATCCCCGTCTCTCCCATGTAATTTGCCATTCCTTGTAAGCCCTACTGTAGAATTTGTATAAGACTTTGAGGTGTGTCTTAATCTTTCCCTAATTACTTTATCTCTTTCAAGGTACCTTCACTTTCCTATCACCTCCTTTATATTCTGGGTATGTTGCTTTCATTAATTTTTCATGCAGACATTTACCTGTTTTTCTTCTTGAAGCCACAAGAAATATCTGTCTGTAAACACTCAGCTTCTATTCTTTTTTAACAAGAAATACCTTTATTAAATTCTCTCTTATGACATAGGCAATGTAACATTAATATAAATGAAACAAACCATGTTGTCATATTTTCAGCTACAAACATTATACATCATTTATAATCTATCCAGTGATTGTTAGATTAAAATTACAAAACTCGTTCAGTTCCTGCCTTCCCTTAAACCTCATTCCTCCTCCTAAACTTTTCTAAATATACCACTTCCTGTTGTTTTATCTCTGTTAGTATATTCACTGCGTTTAGTAGAGTTGGTTTAGACTTTGATTTCCATTTTCTAGTATTTGCTTTCTAGCCATCAGAAATAAACTGAGCAAGCCTTACTATGTCTAAGCAATTCCGATTCTGTGTCATAGCTCAAAAAATTATTTTTAATTATACCAATTTACTCACCCAGTATTTCTGTTGAGTGGTCTGCAAGGAATTTGTAAAGTCTGCTAGCTGATTACATTCCCAAAAAAATACGTTCCCAATTTCATCATTCTTTCCCATCACACCTCCAACATTTGCAATCTCCCTGAGGAAAAATTCTTTAGAGTCAGCCTAGGATATAAAAATACCTATGCAAACACTTTCCAAGCAAAGACCCTAAATCTTCTAGACTCTGTTGCATATTTGGGAACCATACATACACCCCCACATTGTTTCTTTGTGAATTGCTTATCCAATTTCTCTTCCCAATCCTTTCTAACCTAATGTGATTGATTCCTATAGGTAGCATGCAACATTGTATATGCCCAACTATTTATCCCATTTTTAACAGCAGCTTCTCTCTACATTCTTTCAAAAACTCCAACAGTGCCATTCTTTCATTTAGGGTCCCCCAGTTTCATTCTCTTTGTCTACACTCTGCTCTGCTTCTATTCTTGTCATCACTGTAACCCATAGTTTATGATTAACCTTTTCTTCCTTCATGCTTAACTCCTTCCCCCTTCTCTCACTTTCCCACAATTCCTTCTGTTCATATAAGATCGTTTTTCCAAGTTCCTTACATCTTCCTTTGCCTTCATCCTTGGAAAAGTTTCCTTTTCTCATAGCCCACTCTAAATGTTGTTTTTATCCAAACTATCAATCCCCTGTTTTTTACCTCACTCCTGTTCCCTGCAGAACTTGTATAATTCCCCCATCAACTGCTCCTTTACTTTTAAAGTCCTCCACCTGTAAATTGACCATTGTCACCCACTGTGACAATATGGCTTACTACACCAATTTTTGATTTTACCAGAGTATTGCTGGAAAATACCTATCTTTTATTTCCAGTTCTTAATTTAGATTTCCTCCACCTTATCTTTGGATCCCATTCCCACAGAAAAATCTGATCAACCTACATGCTAAATATGGTAATTCCTCATTAGAGTATACTCTCTATTTTCAGTATTTATTACCCTCTAAACCTCATCCTGTCATCCCCAGTCACTTTTCCTCTAAGGTCTTCCTTTTCCTCCTGTGGTACTTTAGCTTCTCAAATAACCTAATTTTCTCTGAAGCCACTGTTACAGTATTCATTTTATTTATTCATTTATTCACCCTCATGTTTTTGTCTATTTGTTTATGTATTTACATTTGTTAACTCAATAAATTAATTGTACTGAGGTCCATTTTCTGTCATGACCCAAGCCAAAAAGCATATGCAACAAGCAGTGACATGACATTAACAAAACCTTTTGCACATGAGAATTTAAATATTATTATGTAATAAAGCAGTCTGTCCCATAGTCAAGACTTTCAGTACCACATATATTTAATACATGTTTATTTTTTCATTGATTAATATTTTATAGTCAATTTGAGATTGTCAAGAGCAAGTAACAATTCAACAGATAAACTGAAATAAAAAAAAATTCAGTAACCAAATCATTAAAATCTATCCCCACCACATTTTTCACCACTTCTCCTGCTTCCCTCTTCATTCAGCTTCCAGTATTCATCATTAACATCTATTGTTTTTTTTCCATTTTCTGTTTACTGTTGGGGTGTCACATTAACTGTTATCATCTCTCTTGATTCAATGACACTCTCCTACCTTCTTCAATGGTTATTCCTGACTGTCACTAGTCTTCTCTTTTTGCAGGATGCCTTCATCTTCTCTTTCCTTCTTTCTCTATGAACCAATTCTTCTTCACCAGATTGTCTAATGCTTTCTTACAGATGTGCATGAACCACCATAATCGGTTCTTCTTGACATTTTCTACAATTGGAGTTACTTGAACTTCTGCTCTGATATTCTCATTTCTTCATCTCTCCCAAAGTGTGCATTCTACCTCCCATCCCAGGTGCTTCTTCTGCATCATCTTTAGCTTCTTCAACTGCTCTACCTTCATTTCCCAAGTTTTTGTACCACACAGTAATACTGGTTGCAACACTGTTTTGTGCACCTTTGCAACTTCTTTGGCATTTTTCTGTCATGCACTTCCCCTGACACTCTGTGCAAGTAAGATGCATACCCTCTAATTCTGGCTTTGACCTCCTCATTCAGACCTCCCTTCTTCTCAATATCCTTCCCAGGTACTTGAAGCTGTTAACTTGTTCCAATATTTTCCCTTATACCTCAGTGCTCGGCTTCTTCTGATTTCAGCTATTTGCTGCCATTACGTCTGTCTTAGTTGCACTTAGTTTAATACCATGTGGCTTCAGTTTTGCATTCCATTGCCTTATACTTTACTGAAGTTCTTGTTCATAGTCTGCTTGTAATGCCACATTGTCAGCATACAGCAACCTTGTTGATCTGTCCCATCTGAGCTGTTTGCTAATGCAGTCTATGGCCAGCATGAAAAACAGCTGGCTCAGAGATGAACTCTGATGTACATCCACTCTCACTGGGAACCTATCTGTGAGTCCAAGTATGGTTCCCACTAATGTCATTGAGTCCTTGTACATAGCCTGCACTAAATCTACCAATATTTCTGGAACTTCAAAACAATGCAGGACTGTTCAAATTAGCTTTGTTGGGGCTTTGTCATATGCTTTCTACAAGTCTAAGAATACTCAGTTGGACTGTTTCTTCATCTCTATCTTCTTCTCAACTATCTGTCTTACTGCAAACGTTAGTTTGGTTGTGCTGCATTCTGATCTGAGTCTGAACTGCTCATCTTCTGTCTTATTTTATACTGATCTACATATTCATATATCAATCACCCTCTCCAAAACTTTCATGCAGTGAGACAGGAGTGCCATACTTCTGTACTGCTCACAGTTGTGAATGTCCTCTTTATTCTTGCACACTGGCACTAGTATGCTTATTCTCAAGTTAAATGGGATATGTCTTTCTCATCATATTGCTGTGAGTACCCTCAGGAACCATTTTTTTCCTAAGTCTCACAACAGCTTGATCATATCTGTTGTGACCTAATCTGAGCCTCCTGATTTCACATACTTAATTTTGCTTGGTGCTGTACTTACTTTTTCTAGGGTGAGCTTCTCTTCTTCTTTCATTGTAGGCTGTGTCTGTGGCAGTACAGCTTCTGTGGAGTTTTCCTCATACAGAAGCTGCTGGAAGTACTTCTCCCATCTGCCTTTTATGTCATCTGGACTGGTAAGCAAGTTGCTATTGACATCCTTTATAAACGGTGTCTGATGACTATCTTCTTTGTCTTTCTGTCTTTGCCTTGCAACCTGAGAGAGTTCATGTGCCATCTACTTAGTCACTTCTCAGAAGCTGGTGGAGCGCCTCTGATATCTTATCAATCACTATTGCAACTGCTGTCTGAGCCTCTTTGTTCACCAACCAGTATTCCTTCATAGCCTGGTCTGTCTTTTCTATCTCCCGCTTTTTCCTGCATTTCTTCCTTTTGTTGACTTCCTGGACTTCTGGATTCCACCACCAGCTTTCCTTATATACCTTATTTCCATACCTGACTGTGCCAGGTAGCTATATCTGTGGTCATCACACATGCTGTTTTGAGGTACTACCATTCTTCTTCTTCAACTCCATTTATTTTCTCTTCTTTCTGAGGTGCTAAAGCCCTGAGAAGTTGGTTAAACTCTTGCTTTCCTCCAGTTAACTTCCAGGTCTTCAGCCTTGTCTCTGTTGACTTTAAAGCCTTCTCTGACCACTGTTGGCAGCTGATTGTGGCAACCAATGATTTATGCTGGGGTTGACTGTATCACTGGGGATGACTTTGTAATCACTGATTCTACTCCAATGCCCATTTCATACTAGGCAGAAGTCTACCTGAGTTGCATGTAGGCCACTCCTGTATGTGATTTTGTAACTGTCAATCTTTCTGAACCATTTATTGACCACCATCAAGCCATCTGCCAGAAAAATGTCTAGAATGAGCAATGTGGATCTACAGTTCCTACTTTTCTGGGAAATTGTTGTGACAAAAATTAAAATCATCACTATTAGGCCTACATATGTTTTATTTACAAATTTCAGGTGTTACCCTAGTATTCTTGATATTAACCATTTCCCTCTTCCACGTTCTTGTCCCCTTCCATAACCGCTGGCATTTCTCTTGTAAAATGACCCTGCTCCCATTGTCTGCCATGGGTCTGCTGCCTGCTTTCACCTCATAAGTCCTATGTGATTAGTTCCCTGTCTTCTTTACCTTTATTTTCTTCTCCTGATATTATGCTACTTTTCCTCCTTCCCTCTTTATAATCTTTATCATTTTTGTTCAGAGTAAGTCAGTCTCAGTATTCCAAGTTTTCAAGATTGCACCTCTCTTCAACATCCTCTAAACATAGTTATTAGGATACCATTAATGTGCCTCATGCCTCCTTTTCCCTTTCTCCCACTCAGTTTTTAAGTTCCTTTCCTGAAATTTTCTGTATTCCTATACTCTGTCAGTCCTTACATGATTTGGTAGCTTGTCTGACAATCTAGTCTTCTTACCTTCTGTTTAACTGCTATTCAGCCAGAAAAACTATCCCGTTATTACTACTTTTTATCTGTTATCTTGCCAGTTGCTTGTCCCAGTCTGCCCTTATTGGCCTTCACTTTTACTTCAACTTTGCACAGTAATGGAGTCCCCTGATTTACAACCTGCCCATTTTCCCTTCTTTTCATCTTTCTCTGCTTCAGCACTATTGCACTTTCCTTAACTTAGATCTCACCTATTTCCTGCACCTTAACTTGGAGTGAGTCTCCTTGATAATTATTTGGAAAACAGACTAGGGCATGATTTAAATAAATACATTTCATAGAAGATTTCTGATGGACTCTTACTTGTTCTGTTTTAGCTAACAAGTTAAACTTTGTGATAAAGTACTTCCTAAATTCACCAAAATGTGGGTAATCATTTATCTCACAACAGATTACATTACATCTGGCAACAACCAGACTTGAAATAATAGTGACATATGCCACTAATGTGATGAACTAGATGGGAGAGTATTAAGGAATGGCAGCTTGTCCTGTTAAAAAAACAGGAGGCAACATAGCACATGTTAGAAGAGCTACTGTCTTGTAAGCTGATGGGACTGATTCTCAGGTTTAAGAATGTAGCTTTAATTAAAGGACTCTCAACATAGATGCCATGTACAGTCCACTGATGGACTACTCCATTTGTGACACCTTTACCTGCAGTAGTGTAACCACCACCTTGCTTTAATAGGTCAAAGTTTATGAGGAACACAAACCAAACTTCCAAAGAAGGTTGCAAAAGTCTGGTTATAGATAGTTTGAAGCAAAAACCTAAATAAATTTGGATTGACTAAAAGAAAAAAAACTGTGATCAGATGCAGTGGCATGTTAAAGATTTAAATAAAATATGAATAATGTTTAATTCTGTTCTGTTGGTGAGATTAATTCATATCTAATGAATATAACCATAAATGAAACTAATATTAAATAATCCTATTAATATTTCTCCTTGTTATTTGTTACAGCTATTCATACAGTTGCACATTTATTCAATGTTGAATGGTTTGTGACGTCCCATCTACAAAATACTAGTTCTATTCAGTTTGTACTTTCTAAAATTGGAGATAAACCAGGAGAAAACTATTTGAATCCAGTTCGTACTAACGACACAGTAAGACTTATTTTTTTTGTACAATTTTTTTATGTGATGTTAGTAAACTTAATGGCATTGCAGTGTCCTTGTTTAGCTAAAATCCAACCAGTAAGCAGATGTTTGCCTTTCTTGTTATTATTGTTTTAGTTAACAGTGCATTAACTTTTTTGATTAATAATGAAAATATATAATGCTTCTGCTATAAATAAAAATATGTTGTGATGTCCTTGTCAAATTTAAAATGAATTAAAATCTAGGAAAAAAATATGGCACATTTTAAATAAAAAACTACACTTTGTTTATGAAAAATCCATCTTTTTCCTGATATTGGTGCATAAGCATGGCACTCCGTGCCCTTCAAAGTTGTCAGTACTGACTCTCATGCTGTAGCAGATACAGCAGTGCAAAGGGGGCTGTGTGCACTCAACTAACAGGTTTAGAAGCTATAACACACACACTGTTCTGCTGCACAGGGCTGTTTCTGGACTTGACTAACATCTTTAAAAGCTATATCAAAGTACAGGGAAAGCAAGCACTTAGGAACAGCATCAGATATACTAACCACATGAAATACTCTAACACACTTGGGGCCGGACAGCAACCACTTCAGAACTGTATCAACTGACAGAGCTTTAATAGTTGTGAAGTGCATTAATCTGATACACAAACTGAAGCTGAAGCTCCTTGTATTACAAATCATTATGACTTAGTCTCTGCATTTGTAAACTAATTTATTGTATGATTTCGTAATGGATGTCAAAATTCACCACTTGAATCTTCCTCTAAAGGCACATTGTTTGAACACATAGTAATATGGTTAAGATCACACAGACCTAAACGTAATCTTCTGTACTTGTATACATGACTGTTTACACAGCACTTATGGGAAAAAGCATAGCCCAGAGAGAACATCTTAATCTGGAACAGACAGCATTAGGAGCTTTGTGGACTGTATTAATTCTCAAAACATAAAATACCCCATTAAAAATACAAAAGATCCAATCTGCATACTCAAAGGTATTTCACTTGAGGTGGCATTGTCTGTCTCAGAAATATCTGGAATGCTTGATGTTTACTGGTAATTATAGTCCTGAAAAATAGTATTTCTGATGCTGTACTAGCACTGGTATCCAATAGAAGGTCTCAGCAAATTATCAGAATGACTATATTACCACTGGTGTCCAGTACAAGATCCAAGTCACTTATCAGCACTGTTGTACAACCGCTAGTGTCCAATAGAAGGTCTCAGCAACTTATCAGCACTGCTGTATTACTGCTGGTGTCCAGTGCAAGATCCCAGTTGCCTACCAGCATTGCTGTACTACCACTGGTGTCCAGTAGAAGGTCTCAGTAAATTAGCAACACTGCTGTACTACCACTGGTGTCCAGCTGAAAGTCTCAGTAAATTACCAACACTGTTGTACTACCACTGGTGTCCAGTAGAAGGTCTCAGTAGCTTACCAGCATTGCTGTACTACCACTGGTGTCCAGCAGAAGGTCTCAGTAGCTTACCAGCATTGCTGTACTACCACTGGTGTCCAGTTGAAGGTCTCAGTAACTTACCAGCAGTGCTGTACTACCACTGGTGTCCAGTAGAAGGCCTCAGTAACTTACCAGCATTAAACAAAAAACAAACAAAAAATCCGGAACAACTAATAAAAATAAATTAAACCGAACCAGAGCCACAAAAAGATGACAAAACATTTAATTCAACACATCCACAGTAAGTGCTTTCATCCACTAAGGACTTATTCAGATTGTATAATGTGTTACAAAAAATACAATCATTAAATACACATGATCTATGATGTCACATGACATAATTTTTTCCTTTTAAGGAAAGCAATGAACTCCTTCCTGTCATTCAGATCAGGTGGATGCCAAGCATTCAGTTTTACTTGCCATTCATACTCCTTCCAACTCAATTCTTCTTCTGCATCAAATTTTTTATCTGCTTCCAAAACTTCATCCAAAACACAAAACTTAAAATTTACTTTGCACGTGTTGTCCTTATAATGCTTACTTAAAGCATTTTTATCATCTTGCACACTTACAGCATACTTGTGCTCATACATTTTTTCATTTAATTCCCTTGTTGTTCGCCCTACATAAAATGCAGTACATAACATACAATCAAATACACTACAAATCTTGATTTGCAAGTGTATCTGCCTTTTATATGCACCCATGCAGTACCCACTTTGATATCTTTGACCTCAGTCAACAGCAAATCACATAAACTGCACATTAAGCATTTGTACATTCCTGGATTGCTGCATTTTAACACTTTACTGCTTAACTGACTCTGAAATAAAATTGTAAGGCTTTTACCTTTTTTTCTGCACAATGACTGGGGTATCTCCCATCTTTTGACCTACTTCAGTACTGCACCTTAAAAATTTCCAATTGTGTTTTATAATATTTTTTATGGTATGAGCATCAACACTGTTAGTAACTTGCATAGAAGTTTTGAAATCTTTTATTTCCTTCTGTTTTGCTATTACTACCCCATCACTCCTGTTCTTAACAATTTCTCTGTAGCAGAGTTCTACATCATTTTTGGGATACCCTCTGCTGATAAACGTATCACACAGACTCATACATTCCTTACTAAAAGTATGATCTTCATCAGTTAGATGGTGTACTCTAGTCAGTTGACCTTTGACAATATTTGTTTTGGTCTTTTTGGGGTACATATTATCATAATGCAAAAAAAATCGTTTTGAACCTCCTTCTTGTGAATAGCTATAACCAACTTGCCATTAACCTTGGTAATATTTAGATCTAAAAAATTAATAGTCACACCATCATAGATATAAGTAAATTTAAGAAAAGAACAAACATTATTAAGATAACTCAAGAATTCTTCCAATAATTTAACATCACCCCTCCAAATTAAAAAAGCATCAACAATAAAATGCTTAAAAAATGCAATATATCTCATATAACTACTTTCAAACACATGACACTTCCCATCCATGCATAAAAATATTGGCGTAGCTAAGGGCCATGGCGGCACCCATCGCTACACCATTTTCTTGTTTAAACAACTTACCATTAAACTCAAAACAATTATAATTGAGAATAGTGGCTAACATCTCCATAAGGAGACCAACCATATTGGAAGAAAACTTCTTAGAATTCAAAATTTCAAGCCTAACAACCTCCATACCCTCATCATTGGGAATAACGGTATACGATGATTTTACATCAAGGGTGACAAGAATATCATTGTTAGCCATTATTCTCAATTATAATTTTTTGAGTTTAATGGTAAGTTGTTTAAGGAATGTATGAGTCTGTGTGATAAGTTTATCAGCAGAGGGTATCCCAAAAATGATGTAGAACTCTGCTACAGAGAAATTGTTAAGAATAGGAGTGATGGGGTAGTAATAGCAAAACAGAAGGAAATAAAAGATTTCAAAACTTCTATGCAAGTTACTAACAGTGTTGATGCTCATACCATAAAAAATATTATAAAAGACAATTGGAAATTTTTAAAGTGCAGTACTGAAGTAGGTCAAAAGGTGGGAGATGCCCCAGTCTTTGTGCAGAAAAAAGGTAAAAGCCTTAAACATTTATTTCAGAGTCAGTTAAGCAGTAAAATGTTAAATACAGCTATCCAGGAATGTACAAATGTTTAATGTGCAGTTTATGTGATTTGATGTTGACTGAGGTCAAAGATATTAAAGTAGGTACTGCATGGGTGCATACAAAAGGCAGATACACTTGTAAATTAAGATTTGTAGTGTATTTGATTGTTTGTATGTCATGTACTGCATTTTATGTAGGGCGAACAACAAGAGAATTAAATAAAAGAATGTATTTTCAGAAAACAAGTTTGCTGTAAGTGTGCAAGATGATAAAAATGCTTTAAGTAAGCATTATAAGGACAACAAGTGCAAAGTAAATTTTAAGTTTTGTGTTTTGGGTGAAGTTTTGGAAGCAGATAAAAAATTTGATGCAGAAGAAGAATTGAGTTGGAAGGAGTATGAATGGCAAGTAAAACTGAACTCTTGCCATCCACCTGGTTTAAATGACAAGAAAGAGTTAATTGCTTTCCTTAAAAGGAAAAAATTATGTCATGTGACATCATAGATCATGTGTATTTAATGATTGTATTTTTTGTAACACATTATACAGTCTGAAGAAGTCCTTAGTGGATGAAAGCGCTTACTGTGGATGTGTTGAATTAAAAGTTTTGTCATTTTTTTGTGGCTCTGGTTCGGTTTAATTTATTTTTATTAACTTAGCAGAATTGCTGTACTACCACTGATGTCCAGTACAAAATCCCAATCACTTACCAACATTGCTTTACTACCACTTGTTATCCAGTAGAAGTTCACAGTCACTTACCAGCATTGCTGTACTACCACTGGTTTCCAGTAGAAGTTCTCAGTAACTTACCAGCACTGCTGTACTATGAGTGGTGTCTAGCACAAGATCCCATTTGCCTGCCAGCATTGCTGTACTACCACTGGTGTCTGGTAGAAGTTCTCAGTAACTTACTAGCACCACTTTACTACCACTAGTGTCCAGTAGAAGGTCTCAGTAACTTACCAGCACTACTGTACTATGACTGGTGTCCAGTACAAGATCCAGGTCACTAACCAGCATTGCTGTATTACCACTGGTGTCCAGTAAAGGGTCTCAGTAACTTAGCAGTACTGCTTTACTACCACTTCTGTCCAGTACAAGATCCTGGTCACTTACAAACATTGCTGTACTACCACTGATCTCCAATAGACGTTACCAGTCACTTATCATAATCACTGCATTGCCACTAGTGTTCAATAGAAATTACCAGTCACTTACCAGCATAGTTCTCAACTGTCCCTGATTTTGCAGAATATCCCTAATCTTGCCCTATATTTTTGCTCTGTCCTGGTAATGTGCTTGACTTTCTGGTAAATCACTGAGGATTGCAGTCAGTCAGTAATGTTATACATTGCAGTCCCATATTTATTCTTTGAAAAATCCATGATTATGCAAATACTGCCACACTATTGATTTCCTATGTGACTTGATGCCCACTTTATTTGCAGTCCAACATATATTTTTTTCTTTAAAACTTTAAACTTTATTTAGCTTAATTACAACCCATGTAGCATATGGTACAATGATAAATACGTTTTCCAAGTAGATGTAAGGGACAACCACAAGCATTCGTATTCTGATATTTAACTGTTTATCATAAGACTGTTGCTTTTTTCCATGTGTACTCTACTCTCTCACAGCCCAGTCCATATTAATGTTATTTAACAATGTAATCAGTGTCACTCCTTGAATCCTGTTCTGTCATGCCCTGTATTTCAACTGCCCATCCTCCTAGTCCTCCTGTGAGATATCAGCTATATATTCTAATTACTCTCCTTCTATTATAGTGTAAGTGCTTCCACTCACACACTAGAGGAGTTAAGAGAAGTTCTTTCAGCTAGCTGTGGAATGCATGGACATTATTGTAGTCCACAGCTAGCTGAAAAAATTAGAATGTAGGGATATTACTACATTCCACAGTCAGGGCTTTCCTTTGGTTAACTGGTACCCTAGGCAAAAGTGGTCCACATTGCCCCCCCCCCACACCACCCACCCACTGCCCTCATCCTGTTCTACCTACACTATCCAGATTACGTTTTTCTTTCCTTTTTTACAGTTTGTCTTACTATTCATTTTTCCTGTATTCACTCAACACTTTTTAAAGAAACCATTTTTCTACTACAAAAAAAAAAAAAAACAAAAAAAAAAACAAATAAATGTTGAAAAAAGCACCCCTGCTAGAGTGGTGCCCTAGGCGGCTACCTGGTTGGCCTATGCCAAAGGCCGGCTATGTCCACAGCTAACTGAAAGAACTAGAATGTAGGGGCATTACTGCATTCCAGAGCTACCCAAAAGAACTAGAATGCAGGGAGATTACTGCATTCCAGAGCTACCTGAAGGAACTTGAATGCAGGGATATTACTGCATTCCAGAGCTACCCAAAAGTACTAGAATGCAGGGACATTACTGCATTCCAGAACTAGCGAAAAAATTAGAATGCAGGGACATTACTTCAGTCATAGCCAGACTGAATAATAGAGTCTATATTACAAGATCGAATGCTTAGGTGATCGAACATCTAAACATCAAACTTGTAATATTGAAAGCAAAAAACAACAAACAGACGATTTAACGCAGGGAACGATTTCCCTTGGCTGTTCACTGGATTTTGCCATTTTGTCTACTATAGAGCAATCTTGAAGGTGGTATAGTTAGCTAGGGTGTGTGTGGGGCACAGCCCCCCACATCGGGGGTGTGGGGGGCAAAGCCCCCCACTTAGTTTGGGTGTAAAGTTATTTTTCTTTTTCCATGGCTGACTGATGTGTTTTCCTGCACTGTTTGACATTTTTGGGTTCGATATTACAAGTTCGATGCTTAGGTGCTTGATCACCTAAGCATTCGATCTTGTAATATAGATGTGAATAATGACCATTTTACTTGAAAAGAATAAGCATAAAATGAAAATAATGAAGAATGATTTTTATCAAGCTGAATTAAATTACCAAATAAAGAAGCAATAAATATCTGGAAATTAATTAACTTCTTATTCAAAGTCTCCAGATGTGTAATATTCTTTGATTGAAATTATTTGCTCTGACTTTCATTTCAGTGGAGACTTTCACTGATCACTTTCTCTATACCTGATCCTTCTGCTACCATTGTTAACAATTCATACTGCTTCCCGTCTGGCATTACCCCCCCCCCCCCCGACTTTCAGAGCTTGATGACACTGCTCCAAAAGAGCCTCCCTTCCACTGGAAAGCCTACCATTGTCTTCACTTTATTTTCAGAACTCCAGCAATACCTTCTGCTCTCATTCTCTCTGCCATGTGTTAAACCTACCATGGTCTAGTATAGCTCAAGGGTTAGTAGTAAGCTAGCTAACTTTGCCGGCCATTTTAAGCAAAGCCAATTTCCCTTTTTGTGCTCAAAATAATCCATTCCATTTGGTTATGTATTGACCTTACCCATTATATGGTTAGTATCACTCTTAATGAGAATAAATGGGATCATACCACAGATAATCTGAGGGGATCAATACATGGGATAAATCATTTAGGAGCTGCATCTGTCCATTAGTAGTACAGAAGGCAGTCCTGGGCTAAATTTTCTGTTTCTAATTGATAGATGTAAGTTGTGCTTGAAAATGGACAGGGATGAACTATTATGTGGATGGGGAGTCTGTTGATGTTGTGGAAGAGGTTTAGATCCCTAGACTGAGTATTTCTGATGTAGTTTGACTGGCTGATGTGCAGTAAATCCATCAGTAATGAGTTGGAGGATGCCCTGAATGCCAGATACAGGTCACCTCTTAGCAGTCTGTTGGATTTGCAGTAAAGTGACTGGGCTTCTAGTCGGTCCATGTAGGACATGTTGTTTAGGCCTTGTGTCCTTTTAGTAAGGTACTATTGGCCTATTCCTCATATTCTGGAAAGATCACCATCATATTTTTTCAATATGCCTTGAATTGTCTCATCAGTGGCAATCATAGGTCTGTCTTTCTCTTTGTTCTCCATCTCCATACTATTCAAACTGTTATTGCCACACAGTTAAAGGATGATGCATCACCCTTCAGGACTCATGCAATATGAAGGTTTACTATTAAAATGTTGAAAATTAAAATTATTTCCGTTCAACACTATGAAATAAAAAAAAAAACAAAAGTCAAAATGCAGAGCATGGCACAATGTTGAATCAGCTGGACAAATTCAGCAGATTCGACATTGTTGCTGAACACATTATGTGATGTCCATATAGGAGCTCAGGTAAAGAAAACTTCTATATCTAACATCACGTTATTTCTAATGGACTTGTATAGTTTGCTCATCGCAGGCACAGTAATTTTATTAAAAGTAAACACCAGGAATGCATAACACATTGGTTGTTATTTATCTTCTTAATGAACTCTTGTCACTCTGAATTATCAAAACATTCACACAATCTCCCAATGAAATGATTCGCTACTGATCTATTTAGTCCAGTTCCATTCTATCCTCAAAACAAAATTTAGTCTGGAATTCACTTCAGTCCAGAATTAATTACAAAGAGAATTACTCACTGGAAACATCAAGAAAACCAAAATGCTGGTCCAGTGAAACAGATGGATAAAACCCTGACTATGGCCCAGGTGACCCAAGTTCAAATAGCAGCTCAGGTGATTGACTGTATGGACAGGGAAGATGGGCATGACCATCCTGGAGGAGGAGGGAAACAGTCCTGATTGGACCACACTCATGGAGTTTGATTTCTCAGATACAGACAGAGGAAACAACTGCAAGATGCTGCCAAATGGAGGGTAGAGTATCCTGCAGATATCACCCCCCTTACATAAATGTGGGGGACGTCCAACACTAACACCCACTGTACTTTCCCACACATGGTGTTATCAGATTGATGTAAGGGTGAGGACCAATAGGTAAAACACCCTCTCTATAATTGTATGATGCTGCCCCAGGATGCCTCTATCCCCTGCCAGCCTCAAACATTGCTGGAGAAAGTTCAGGGATGGTGACATGAGTTGTCAGACCTAGTAATCAGGGAAAGACACTAGCAGCAATTTATAGTTATCTGTAAGGGAAATAGAAATAAAAAAAGAACCAAGCCAGTGTTGATTTAATTTTGTTTGGCGCATGCCATACACAGGCATCTTCTACCTGCCTAAAGGTGCTCTTAACAAGGTTCTTAGCAAATTTACAATTTAGCACAGTGCAGGCATGTTTCTCCCGACTAGATGGCACTCTTGACAAGGTGGTGAGTACATAGAAAATCTGCCAGTGGACAGGTACCTAGATCTCAGAATGGCTCCTTTGTTGTAATTGTTTTTCCAAAATATTGATGATATTCTGTATAAACATCATGCAGAGCTGAAAGATGCAAATGGTTATCTCATCATCTCATTCCAGAAGATTAGATTGCTCAAGGCAAGGGAGTCCCCAACCCAACAATTGCACCTGCCCTTCTCATTGTTACTGCTTTATCTCTAACGGCCAAAGAATTTAGGCATTAACATGCCTTGTTTGACATTCCAGTCTGCTTTCAACCCCTCATGTTCTTCTGTGCAAATGACACTTAGCTATCTAGTTCTGCTTCTACCCATCTCCTCTACTTCACCCTAATTTTCATATTCCTATATCTCTGCTGCATTTCTTTTTTTTCATTTGTATTTCTCATTCTTTATGTCTACTAGTGTACTTCATTCCTCAGCGTCGATCCCCAATACATTCTCTCAAATATTCAGGGATGGTAAGACTTTTTTCTAAGTATTCTTCTTCTTCTTTCGACTTTTCCTGGTTAGGGGTCGCCACAGTGGATCACCTGTCCACTCATGATTGGCAGTGGAGTTTTACAGTGTCGAGTTGCCAGCCCAGTGCCCAACCTTCCACAGAAGGCACACACATGCACACACTCACACCTAGGGCCAATTTAGAGTGTCCAATCCACCTACAGCATGTCTTTGGGATGTGAGAGGAAACCGGAGCACCCGGAGGAAACCCACGCAACCACAGGGAGGACATGCAGCCTCCACACAGAAGGCACCCCAGCTAAGAATCGAACCGGAGAACCTCTTGCTGTGAGGCGGCAATGCTAACCGTTGCACCACCGTGGCTGCCCACTTTTTTCTAAGTATACTGTCGATATTTGTTTACTGAGTTTTTTTAACTATCATATGCCTGTATATGCTTAAGCATGTATACATTTAAGACAGTAAAAGACAATGAATAGTTAAAGCCAAAACCACTTTGTACATATTTTAAATTATTTACAATAAGCCTAGCTGTGCCCATCAAAAGTTCAGTGTTCCAAAGGTAACTATTTAACGTCTAGGGAGCAACTTTGCTGAGTCCCAAAATGTGGATATTGAATGGCAGAATATCTTAACTTATACTAAATCTGAGATCATCATTTCCTCAAATATTCCCTTTTCTATGCAGTATTATTAGTATAGATTCCTCTACCAGGCTGTCAACAAACACTCCTAAAAATAAAGCATCTAAGCAGCATCTAAAAGCATGTCTCTATTTCAAATGCTTAAGTCAAGGCTGGTGTCTAGTTCCAGAGGACAAGGACAGGAAATGAAAAGAACATCCTGCCTGGTTTCTCTAACCAAGTCCTCAGAACAGCTAGCAACCCCTTGCCTAACAACAAAGCTATTTTGCAGATACATAGGTTCAGCAGCATTTTCAAGTCAATGGGACCCAGATAATGTAGTGCACAGAAGGTTAAGGTAAGGATCTAAAACACACATCTTGTTGCAACCAGCAACCAGCACAGATCCCACAACACAGGAATAATGTATCATGTTCTCGGTGTACCAGTTTGCTGCCTAACAGCAGAATTTTGCACATGTTGTAAACAGTCTAGATCACTATCCAAAAGCCTAGGTAAAGAGCACTGCAATAGCTGAAATGAGACAACCCTACAACATTTACTACCAACACTAGGTCCAATTATAGTATACTGTGCTTGGTCTGCACAATATTGTTTAGGTAGAAATACAATGTCTTGATGATAGCTGATACCTTGTCCCTAAGTCTCATTCCTTTATCACGAGCAATGCCCAGATCTTGAACACAATAAACAAATTCCAGTAGGTTCCTACCATAAATGATCAATGGTGAGAGAAGGTTTTCAAGTGCTCTCAGTCTTTTTCTGGAAATATGACATAAAACATGCATGCAATTCCATAAACTCAGAGGTCATAACAAGAAAATGTTTAATTTACTATATTTATTATTATAGTGCACACATTCTGAACTATAAAACCCAACAATTTAACCAAATAATCTCATACAATGAACCTGTCCAACTTTTTCTTAGTTTTGTGTTATTCGTCACTTACATTGCTTAGACAAAACGTCATCTGTCGTACCACCTTATTTTCTTTGCTTCTGTGAAACATCTGCTGATTCTTTTTTTCCACATTCCTATGTACTCACTTGCTTTTGCTGTTGTCATGGATTTTGCAATGAAAATAGAACTGCAGTCTCTTCACAGTGCTCCTAGGTGTCAGGCTGTACAGATAAATTCAAACTGTGACAGACATTACCATTTTGCAAAGGGAACCTTTCTTCCATCACACCACTTCATAACAAAGCACTAGAACTACTCAATTCCACTTACTTGATCAATTCCATAAGCTTGCTACCACCCATCCACCACCTTGCAGCTCCACAATAGTAATTTATTGCTTCAAAGACTTTATTATTTGCATAATTTTCATAACTGTCTCTCACTTTTTCTGTTGTTGGCTGTCATTGTCACAAAGAGAAACTCTCCCCAGAAAAGTGAACTGGAATTTGCCCTGGTACCCCAGCCAACCTTCTAGTTAGTATGAGTACTGCCTTGGTCTACAATGAAACTGGGCCACAGGCCAAGTGGGAATAACATGGTTGACAAAACATAAACAAACAAATAACTAATAAATAAATAAAATAACAACTTGATAAATTAACATTTGTGGTGGCTCCAAGAACCACTAGACACTGGCACAGATGTGAATATATTTATTGGCCATGAACATTGAAACTAAGAAAGTGTAGTAATTGGTCAAATTATTATGGCTGCTATAGACTGAGAATGAAGTGTAATGTGACAGCTAATATGTTTGTCTTTTCCCGGTTAGGGGTTGCCACAGCAGAACTCTGGTCCGCTAATGATTGGCAGTAGATTTTTTATGGTGCCGAGTTGCCAGCCTTCAGCGAGGGCATGCCCATTCATGCATGTCTTTCAGAGGCCACTCGACCACAGGGAGGACATGCAGACTCCACACAGAAGGCACTCCAGTTGTGGATCGAACAGGAGAACCTCTTGCTGTGAGGCAACAATGCTACCGCTGTACCACCGTGGCTTCGTGACAGCTAATAATATGTGATTATGAAAAGGAGGGCAGGGGAAACCAGAACTGGTGCTTGGCACATGCACAGATGGCATAGCAATTAAAATGATGTCTAGTAATGAGGAAAGGTTGTTTCTCTGTGGGGCTGTATGAAATGCATTTGTTGGAGTATTGCAGCCAGCATGCAATTATACGTTAAAATGAAGTTGTACAAATAGTTCTTTTACTGTAAGGTGGAATTTATAAGTATGCTAATACTGAGTTGGCTCATTTGGACAGTAACCAAAAAACATATTTATGATGTTTCCTTCTTGTTTCTAGAATCCTACAGAGGTTGCATTTACATATTTGGCTGGACTGACAGGAGTAGTCATTACTTTGGCTTTGATATTAATGATCACATCATCAACTGAAACAATTAGGAGGTCCTACTTTGAGGTTTTCTGGTACACGCACCACCTCTTTGTTGTCTTCTTCATTGGTCTTGTCATCCATGGAATAAGGTAAGAAATACAAATATTAACAGTAAAACTTAAAACCAAACATATCCATTTTAATTTGTAACTTTGAGGTTTTGAAATAAAAAAAGATTAACTTTCTCGGTGGATTTGTTTTGTTTTCATGATGGATAACCCCCATTTCTTGTATTTGACTTACTAGTATAATTTCTATAGTTCTTATTGGGAAATACTGAAACAGCCCAGAGTACCAGCATAATCAATTTCATGAAAAAATGCAGATACTTTTTATTTAATTTACTATGTAATTATGAAATTTTCAGTCGGGCATTGTCAGGGCAGCTGACAACCTTAAAAAAAGACTCCAAAATAATGATAAAAAAGAAAATTTAGGAACAGAAGAATGCATTCAACAAAGTATTAGAGATTCTTTTAAATAAATGTCATGTACACTGAAATACATTTTTAATATTTTTATTTAGAGATCTGGGTAACTCCTAAGTATGCATTTTGTTGCTTCTGTTAAAATGATTGCTTTCTTTGTCATTTTCCTCAGGCCTTAACATTATTGGCCACAAGTTTCATTCTACTTACAGCTTACTTTGAAACCTAACAGCTTCTACTACAATATAGAGTGAAATAACATAATGGGCCAGATTCCAAAAGAGCTGCTCTTGATGTAAGTGACCACTTACACTGAGATCAGGCTGAGAGCAGGTGTTTTGGAATCTGGTCCCCATATTAAGCCTGTTTATAGATAGGCTTCACAGCGAAGTAAGTCACACTGAGAGTAACAGTGAAATAAGTCACACTGAGAGTAACAGCGAAGTAAGTCACACTGAGAGTAACAGCAAAGTAAGTCACACTGAGAGTAACAGTGAAGTAAGTCACACTGAGAGTAACAATGAAGTAAGTCACACTGAGAGTAACAGTGAAGTAAGTCACACTGAGAGTAACAGCGAAGTAAGTCACACTGAGAGTAACAGCAAAGTAAGTCACACTGAGAGTAACAGCGAAGTAAGTCACACTGAGAGTAACAGTGAAGTAAGTCACACTGAGAGTAACAGCGAAGTAAGTCACACTGAGAGTAACTATTTTGGAATCTGGCCCATTATTTCCCAAGGTATATGGTAAGGACAAGGCAGAGAGAAAAACAGAGTTAAATCTGGTCAGCATTACCTTCATTGAAATAATTATTCACATGTCCTGCTTTCCATTTGATCATAAATGCAGTCAGAGAAAAAGAAAAAAAGGATACTGCTGTGTCCAGCAACCTCCATAACATTAGTGCCTCTATTGTATTGTCTTACATGTTTACAGAAATTGCAGAAGTGCTGAAGGATCAGTAATTCTTTTCTATTTAGAAGGAGCAACCCTCTTAAATTTTTAGTCTTGCTTTCCTGGCTAGCTCCTCCCTGCCTAGTGATTGGCGACTCTTTCTCTCTCCAATTCTCTGGTATAACTTCATAGCTGAATATTATGCTAACTTCCCTGAAGGGCTCTTTAAAGCCTAGCCAATAACCCAAAGTGAGAATCAAACCCTGTATTGTGTGTTTATGAGGTAACTTAAACCAGTATGCAAACCTGATAAATAGAAAAGCACTTTGGTAACGCTGCAGGTAAAATCACTGAATCTTTATTGTCCAAATACAAAGAACCAGAAAAAAGACTTCACTGTCTAAGCACTTTCACCCTCCTGGGCATCTTCAGAGTCAGTTAACTTCATTAAAATCAAACTTTAAATACGCTTGCCAATTTGTACACAATTGAACAATATAAAACCATTGAAAAAATCAAGTAGTTGATTAATTAACCCCTTAAGTATATGTTAAACGAATCTTTGTCTTTTGACGAATCAATGTTTCTTAATACAGTGCACTGAATTCACAGTACAATTAATCAAAATAAAAATATATATACATCTAAATAAGCCATACAACATATATTGTTTAGAATCTAATAACATAACCAGAAAACAAAACAAAAACTGATGTCTATTTGCATTGATATATATATATATATGAATTCTTGTATATCAAATACATGCTGCCTTATGTCTTAAAATGCAAGCTAGGGAAAGAGTGTCATTAATGCCCGGAGCATTAGTAGCATCCAATCTTATCTGCCATAGGCATTCCCTTACCTCCAAAATAGTTTTATAATCTCTCCCAAAATCTTTTGTGTAAAGCCTATCTATTACAAAAAATATAAACTTTTTGAAATTTGAACAGTTATTGGTGTATTTTACTACCGATGGAGCATTATGCAAACCTCTCACCATGAAGGCTTTCTTTGTCATTTTGGCATCGAACGGGCTTTCACAGTCAGATACTGCAGCATCAGTTCTTATTCAATTTCATTGACAGACTTAAAACCATCACTTACATTAACCTATTAAACAACTATGATGATATAAGTCTCTGATTTTATTTATCATAAGGATAATGCATTATGAAATAACCATTTACTGTTATAAACTATCTCTGTGTGCATATGGATAGTGATCTGTTTCGAACAGCTATGGTCTGTAGATGTAGCTCACATGGCTTGTGACAAAGGTCAGTAGTGTAACCATGGACTATGACACACCAAATGCACAGAACCACCCAAATACTTTTGTAAAGGGTAAAATCTGTCCTTTCCCCTTGACGCATCTCCTATGTTTGGTTTTGTAAAAAATGTTTAAGAAAAACTGAGGAATGTATTTTTCACAGAAACTAGGTTATTTTAGAATTGTACTTATTAAATATAAAGATAAAACTTTTTTTTTCTTTTGGAGGCTCATTTGGGTTCATTCATCTTGTGTTTCTGCACCTGTGAGTTAAAAGCATATGGATACATGATGATCAATTGACAACACTTTTACTGAGTGCTAAGCGATTGAAGACAAAAGAACAATACAACTTTCAATAAACTTCAGAGTTAACTTTTTTCATGGACAAGCCACTCTGCAACCCCCCCCCCCCCCCATAAATATATCTACTCTGAGGCTGCACAACTGTGGAGAGAAAAAAAAATCCACTGATCTTAAAAGTTCTTTTTGATCACTCAGTATTCAGTGAAACTGCTCTCATTCAGGTACCCAAGGATATCTATAAGAGAAACTGTTAAAGTTGTAAGGTTATTAGGCATATTCTGTTCTTATCTAGTTATATATATTTTGAATAAAATGAATAATAACTGCAAACGTAATGGAAATATTAAATAATGTACATTTCAACTGAACAGAGATCCTGCAGAATACTTGGGTTTTACAATTTTATTTCAATTGCGTTTGTTGCAGACGCATTGTTCGTGGTCAAACTGATGAAAGTTTAAAGACACACAATTCAACAGTCTGTGCAAGCTTGTATGCACAATGGCCAACAGAAGGTTGCCCTGTACCTGACTTTGCAGGAACTCCTCCTATGGTAAATATGTATTTCATAATTTTTTCTAAAATTTTTCTTTTTTGCATTGATGATTTAAAAAGAAGCTTCTGTTTTTGTGATTCATATTAGTACATCAATTATAAAAGCAACTCAGTCACTTTGCAAAAATAGGAGCAAAACACACAAGCCCAAAGTTTAAAATAAGTAAAAAGGTGTTTTGGGTATTTCTACAAATAGCTGCAGCACCGTTCACTCTGTATACTGAATCTGGGGCACAGTGATTATATAGCTGTTATCACTTGAATTTTCATTGTAAGAGATTATGGTTAGGGAGATTAAGTAGTGAGAAGAGGGATTAATGTGAAATAGGATATACTGACATCTTTAAAAACGTATAAATATGATTGAGTATAGTTAGGGGATTTTGAAAAATTTAAAATAGTAAGTTCAAGTTCTTTTGTAGAGGAAAACCAAGGTATATTTAAAGAAATTACAATGGAAACATATAGATTTCTCTCTTTTCAATTAAAAGTTGAGCTTGTGTTTGTGAATTCATGTTGTAAATAATGCCATCTTCAAGAACTTTTCAAGGCATCACTTGAGAAAATGTGAGAGAGGGTGTGCTTATAAATATGGTTTACTAGCAAATTAATACTATTATGAATAGGGACCTTCCAGTGGTATTTAAAGAGATCAAGGAAAGAGGTACTGTACCATCTTTATTTTAAAAATTGTACCCACCTCACTAGACCTGAAAGTGAAAAACAATAGGCACCAAATGTGTTGTTATCTCACTTCCTTTTTTTAATTTCTCCAAATCTTTTGGATTTCTAATACCATGACTGGAATTGACCCCATTCCTAAGTCAAAGTACAATTAAAGTTCATGAAATTAGTATTGTTTCAGTCTTTGATGTCAGCCAGAAGTGCTCTTCACAGTGCCCACAATGTGCCCAATAATGACTCCTTCTGCAATTTGTATGAAGTTACATGTACTTGTAACGTATCTAAATACGATTGTAGATTCTTTTTTATAAGACCCATTGCTCCTACTACTATTGGAACTGTATGAGTTTCTTTCTTCCACATTGCTTTCGTTTCTGCCTGCATATCCTGATATTTTATGAATTTGTGTTTCTCTGTATCCAAGGCACTATAGTCTCTGGGTGTGCTGATTTCAGTTATCAATGCTGCTTTTGTCTTCTTTTCATGGACCATTATATCCGGTTTTCTAGTATCTATCTTTTGAACTGTTGGTAATGGATGATCCCATGTGATGTAGACTTCATAATTTTCTATGATACTTTGTGGCTCATGTTTCCAGTGTTTTTCAGCCACTTCAATTCCATAATGTTTGCACAATCCCCAGTATTATAGTCTTGCCACATTATTATGCCTTTCAGTACACAGTCCTTCTGCCATTAGTATGTCACAACCAGCAACAAGGTGTGCAACTCTTTCCAATTCTGTTTTACAAAACCTACATTTGTCTGTTTCACTCAAATGTTCATAGGACTTTGTAAACAAATGTGTACATAGCCTACTGTCTTGTGCCACCAGTATTAACCTTTTATTTCTTGGTTTGAATTCACTTCTCCTTAACCATTCTTGTGTTTGATCCTGATCAACATGAAGTTCTTCCAGAAGTTTTCTATACTTACAACTATATTTATGCATTTTCCACATTTCTTGCCTTCTCATCTGGTCCTTCACCCTATATTCTTTTTTTTTTCTTTTCTTTTCTTTTTTTTTTAGCACATTCAGTTGCTGCCTGATTTTTATCTATTTGTGGTTTGATTTCCATTCCTGCTTGATGCTGATATGCTTCTGCTAGATTAAGCAGGAAAGTCATCTTAGATTTATTCTCCTCATGTTTCAAAACATTCACTACATCTGGGTCTTGTGAGGTCAGCAGATATGTATGCAGTCCCACGATTGCAGATCTATGCATGTAATCAATTTCAAGGAGGCCCATCCCTCCTTCGGAACAGGGAATATATAATCTTGGTATGCGCACGAAGCAGCCTTCTTGTTTTCCTATCTAATCTATCCAACATGTTTTGGGGACAGTCAATCACTTCAAAACCGTAAGTTAGGGCAGGAAGAGCAAATTGGTGTATAGCTTGGATTTTGTTCTTAGATGTCAATGCTCTTTTCAGAATTAATTTAAGTCTTCTAAAGTACTCCTTACTAATTTTTATTCACATTTGTCCATGTTTTATTGTCGATCCTTAATCCATTCCCAAATATTTATACACTCCTCTTGCTCAAGTTCTTTTATATCACATTCTTGTCACAAACTGTTTTCTTGATGCTGCAGTTTTCCTACTTTAATGGTTGCTTTTGCACATTTATCAAGAACAAATGACATTCTTATATCATCTGAAAAATTTGCAATTGTGCTTTCAGATCCTCATCTTCCCAATGTGGACTGTAAAATGTACATCAGAGTTTTGATGTTTACATTGCTGTGCATAACTAGGAAATTAGTTCATCCTGATAAGTGTGCTTTTGTCAGAGTGTGGCAGGTAGTGGATTCAATGATGAGGCTTTGCTCTTATTTTAGAAAATATTAGTAAACATTACAGCTGTATTGTTTCTCAGACTTGCTGCATAGAAAGCTTTTAATAAAGTGTCATCATATTATCCCTGTACTGTTCTGCATGTGTTTGTATTTCTTGCTGAATAAAAAGAGATCCATCCGTGCAGTGGAGCAATGGCAGTTGACTATGCAGTTTATTTCGGAGCTGGTGCAGATATATCAAGGTATGAGACAAGAATACCTCCCCCTCCTGTCACAGTTATTTGCCACTGCAATTGAACCTTTGGCACAGACCATCAGGGTGAATCCCTATATTCTACAAAAGTAACAAGAAAACTGGATTCTTAAGGTTAGACTTTTTAATGATGGATTATTAATCTTTCTAAATCAACCTAGTGGTTCCCTTCAGGTTTTCTGAGATCTCTTAAAGAAAGTTTGGAGGTTTGCTGGCAACCAAATTAAAGCATTTAAGACAATTGAATTTGTAATAAATTATATCCCACTGGAACTTATCTATAATCAGTTTCCCTTTAAATTCAATGCCAGTCCTTTGCTTTACCCGGGAGTTCATACAGGTTGGTATGCTAAGGAGGCATGTGAAGTAAATAATGGAGGGAACTAATAATGGAAAGAAAGGCATTTTTTAGAACTGGAAGCAACTGAGCCTTCCATGTGAGCAACATATATTAGAAATGAGAATAATCCTGTTTCCAAATAGTTACAAACTCTTAGAAATTTGGGTCAGCGTCTTCCAAATATGTTTTTATAGCCTGTAGAGCATTAGTAATGAGATTTCTTTGGTGACCAGTGAAAGTCCAAGTTCACAATGCTTATCCTTGGGATTCTGTAGAGGCAAATGTATTTAGGTCTACCAGACATGTTAAGGCTTGCCTTAGCAGTGAAGATGACAGTTTGATTCCTATAAACAGTGTGACTCGGTATAAATGCCATGGAAAAAATTATAGGCAGCTATCAACTTAGTGTGTTTGTTAGTGGTTAGTGATATAAGACAGCAGTCAGTGAAAGAGGGTGGTGAATTAAAGGAGGAGAATTCATGAGATAAGCAAAAAAGTAGTCAGGAAGTTAAGTGGATGACCTGGAAGTGAAAGACCTTTTCTACCTTTTTTGCTATGGGAAACATTTCTTGATTGTAGATACCCGTTTAAGGAGGAATCTAGAGTTACTGGAGTAATCTACATTTATTAAATTGTGTTATATATTCATAGTCAGTCATCATAATTTTTATAAATATCTACAAGTTTATCTGCTGCTGATGATCATTGAAGTTGGTCTAATACTAACATGACCGTGGTTTGTCTGGAGGTTTCACTTTTGAGACCAATCCCCGTATAAAGGTTTGTTGTTAGACTGTCTGCTGGTTTGACTGCTTTGGAAGACCTTAGGCCTGTGAATTTATTGGACAGATAGTGGCAAAGAAGTTACAGATGAGGAAAGAGTTCAACTGATCATTCCTAGACTTGAAGAAAGCATATGACAGTGTTCCATGAAAGCTGAGTTGGTTGGACAGCCAGCTGGACATTTTCCTAATGTGTGTATTGAGCTTGAGACAATGACAAAACTTCCTAGTAATGTACAGCCAAGTACACAACTTCACTAACTTTAACAGACACCTTCATCTCCCCTCTGTACCTTTGTAATTGGAATCCACAAAACACATTGCCCTTAGATGATGCTGTCTGCTACTTCAACAGCACTTTTCTTAATATCCTAAATGAAATGTCACCAATTAGATAAAAAAGAGTCATATCAACCCCAGTACCATGGCTGACCAAGGAAACTAAGCAACTACTTAGACAAATAGACAATGCCTGGAAACTTTGGTATACAAACAAAATGCAAGATATTTTCTAAATTTTCAGACAACTTAGAAACCTATCTAAAACATATTAAAAATTATAATAGGTCATATTACTTAGGTCCAATAGAAACACAAAACTAACCCAAGTTATTTTAGTCAACTATCAAAAAACTTCAACCTAGTCAATCTACTAGTTCCATCACCTACAACCGATAACAGCAAGGATAACATCCCAACAGTTTAATTCATACCTTACAAGCTCTATCCTTGATTTAATCAAAGAAAAACGCAAACACACCCTTTACCAACCCACTCCATTAAACAAAAACACTTTTAAACCTGTGCAAACCTCCACTATTAAAAAAATGTTACATAATCTAAAACCAACAAACTCAGCTGCTGATAAACTGCCAGCTGAATATCTAAAGCTAACAGCAGATGCTCTGGAACTTCCCAAATCCATATTAATATTCCAACCATCTGGAAAATGTCATACATTATTCCATTGCACAAGGGTCACACCTATTCTAATTTCTCAAATTATAGCCCCATTAAAGTCTTATTACCACTGTCAAAACTCTTAGAAAGATGTTTCCACAACTAGCTTATCAACCTCCTCACAAACAAAAATCTCCTAACCAAAACAGAAATGTGGTTTCTGTCCCAGCCATAGCACAACTGCCTTCCTTAACTTTCCCAGCATTATAAATCAAAATAGAAGCAAAGAAAAACTAGTCTCGTCCTTCTTTATTGATCTCTTAAAAACTTTTGATACATTCCCACCAAAAGCTCCTTCTTAAACTTCGACTGAGTCAATCTTTCTAGTCTTGGTGCCACAGCTATCTGTCCAACAGAAAACAAGCTGTCAAACGGCACCAAAAACCTGCATCATCTTTTTCAGTCAAAGTTGAAATCCCACAAGGATCAACACTGGGTTCACTCCTATTCAATATTTTCACCAACAATCTTTATATTGCAAACAAACTTGCCACCATTGTACAATACAATACACCCATGATTTTACACTTATCTACTCAGCCCTAACTCTCCCCAAACTTCAAGAAATCACCCAACTCCGTTTTTATTTTTTTGCTATAGAATCTTGGCTATGAAATTCTCATTTACTCTTAATCCCAAATATAACAAAGTTAATGCTGTTTATGCCTAAGAAATACAACAGCCTAAAACATACCTTCCATATATACCCAACCAACAACACTAACATTTAATTTGTTCCTCAAACTAAGTTAATGGGAGTTCTAATTGACAACAAACTAAAATTTGGCCAGCACCTCCATCAAGCCATACAAAATCACACATGAAACCTGACTCATTCTGCAGGACTATGCAGTATCTCACAAATACTTCCAGAAAATCCATAGTCAGATCAAACCTACTTCCATCTCTTGCGTATAGAGTTCCTGTTCTTACTAATCTCAACAAAGCTGAAAAAAATAAAATTATAAATATGTTACAGTAAAATAGCTAAATTTGTTGGAAAGTCCCCATAGAAAGGCCATCATTACATTGTCTTAAACTGTCTAGAATTACCCAATTGATCATTCTATCCCCAAGTAGACATGACACACAGACTATTCTATATGTCTGAAAACTGCCCTACACTCCAGAATATACTGCAATGTTACTACTGTACCAGAGACCCACTCTCACTTAACAAATCCTTCCTGCTTACCACTAGGTTCATCAACAAGGCAGGGATCTCCTTATACTTCAACCATGACTCACAATTAGTGAACTCTGTCCATCTCACACTTAAACTGACAGTCAAGTTAATACATTTCAAAACCCATCTTAAACAGTACTATACAACACCTGGCTTTCTACATGTTTCATATTCAGATAAGCTAACCTAGATAATTATCACAAACTGCATAGCTACTTCTCTCAGAACACCCTTGAAAGACCCTTTATGCAGAGACATGCATATCACTGTCATCTCTTCCCTACTTATCATCCACTTTATAAACCCCCTCCTTCAGCATCCATTTCCTTCTTTCTCCTTACTTCAAACTCCCCCATCTACTGTTTCAATTTAACTAACTTCCTTGGGGATTACTCTTCCAGTCGATTATAATTTACGCTTTCTTATTCTTTAACGATTTCTCTTTTTGATAAATAAGAATAGCTTGCTTTTCCACTCTCACCATCAGTGTATAAACAATATTTATATCAGTTACCAAATCTGTTTGTGTTACTGTAATTTAGCCACACAAACTGAATTAATATTATTTGAAACAGTTCTAAAATCTATTCGATAATTTCATGTAAGGATATTTGATGTTAGCTTTATTACCATACAAATGCTTAATCTGTTTTAACAATATGTTCAACACCTCTGTTTCTAAACACATTTTATAAATATTAATTGTATGTATTTTATGCTATAGATTTATGTAAGGGTATTGATTCTGTGGAGCTTTTCTCCCCAAGCCTGTGCTGAAAATGTGATTTCTTGCTAGTCAGACTTTCCTGGTCAACAAAATATATAGACATATGAGAAAAGAAAATAGGCAGGAGTTTGGAGGAGGAGGAGTTACCATCCCCTCCCTTTTCCCAATTTTTTTCTACATGAGGTTGGGATATCGCATGAACTGTCTCCTCCTGTCTTGATTCAATGCCACTTTCCTACTTTTTTGACAGACATGCCTGACTGTCACAGGTCTTCCCTCACACAATCCATTCATCTCTTTGCTGGATGCCTTCATTTCCTATTGGCTTCTTCCTGTCTTCCCAAATCCTCTTCACCAAATTGTCTTCTTTTATCTGCACATGTGCCTAAACCACTGTAATCTGTTCTCTTTGACCTTCTCTGCAATTGGAAGTATTTTGGCTTCTACACTGATGTCAGCATTTCGTCATCTGTTTGACAGTGTGCATCCTCTCACCGTCCTCAGGCACTTCACCGCTATCACATCTAGCTTCCACAGCAGTTCTGCCTCACTACTCAGATTTCTGTACCATACAGAAATACTGGCAACAATTATTTTGTACACCTTACATTTCAGCTTCTTTGGCATTCTTTCATCACACACTATCCCTGACACCCTGTGCTAGTTGTCTGCAGCCTCTGGGATTCTAACTTTGACCTCTTCATTCAGACTTCCATTCTCCTCAACCAGCCCTCCCAGGTACTTAACGTTGTTCATCTGTTCCACCATTTTCCCCTCATATCTCAGTTCTCAGCTTCGTCTGATTTCCATCATCTGCTGCCACAAAACCTGTCTTGTCTGTACTCAGTTTCATACCATGTGCCTTCAGTTTTGCATTCCATTCCTTTATCATTTGCTGAAGTTCCTGTTCAGAGTCTGCTTGTAATGCTACATTGTCTACATGCAACAGCTTTGTTGATCTGTCCCCTTCAGTCTGTTTGCAAGTATAGTTCGTAACCAGTATGAACAGCACTGGGCTCAGAGCTGAACCCTGATGCACACTCACTCCCACTGGGAATGCTTCTGCGAGTCAAAACAATGTTCATATTTGTGTCACTGGGTTCCTTTACATAGCCTGCATGAATTCATTTATTGTTTCTGGGACTTTGAACCCTTACAGAACTCCTCAAATCAGTTTACTTGGAACCTTGTCATATGCTTTTGCCACATCTAGGAATACCCATTTGGAATCTTTGTTCATCTCTAGCTTCTTCTCCAGTATTTGTCTAACTGCAAACATTAGGTCTGTGGTGCTGCATCCTGATCTGAATTCACACTGCTCATCTCCTGTTTTGTGCATTCATTTATCAGTCTCCCTGTCCAGAACTTACATTCAGTGTAACGTGTTTGATACCTCTATACTGCCCACAGTTGTGAATGTCTGTTCCTGTACAATGACATTAGCATGCTTATTCTGCAGTCATCTTTCTCTCCATACTACTATGAGTACCTTTAGAAGACACTTCTCTCCTAACTCAAGTAACATTTTATCTTATCTGTTGAGACCTCATCTCGGCCTGCTGCTTTCCCTGACTTCATTTTCCTTAGTGCTTTTCTTACTTCTTCTAGGTAGGCTCTTCCTCTTCTTTCATAATAGGCTATGCATGGGGCAGTACAACCTCTGTGGTTTTTTTCTTCATTCAAAATTGGATAGAATTACTTTTTCAATACGTCCTTGATGTCATAGATTCATAGAGCCATGAATTCATATATTGTTACTAGGTTAATGACCCGGGGGGGGGGGTTCTAAGCCTAGCCAAGTTTTCCCAAAAGAATAATGATGCCATGTATCCAAATAGGACATTTAGGACCAGGCATTTATAAGCTACCTCTGTCCATAAGGGACATGGGTTCCAGGCCCGGTATAAATTTCCTATTCCCCATCCACTTTTCTAGGTACCCACTTGGTAGGACCGTAATATCAACAAGCTTTACAATAAAATAAAGAGAATGTTGACCAAAAGTAAGAAGATTAATTCTTGGAATGTTAGAGCTCTCATTATGAAATAAATAGACAACTTAGGAACTTAATAAAACCCACCAAACCCAAGTTTGAGGCTATCATAACTATCCAAGCCAAAGACAATCACAAGGCCTTTTTTAGTTAGGTTTGTAGTCTCCATAGCATAATGAAGCAATCGGAGTGCTGATTGTGAATGATGATGTCTACACTGAGGCTGAAGATACAGTCAACCTACTTGCCAATAAATTCAGCTCTAACTTTATCCTTCTCTCCTCTCCTTCTGTCTCTTAAGATATACCTAGAACTGGTTCACTTCCAGCTATTACAGTAGACCAAGTTCTAAAAGTGCTATCAAAAGCTAAAAATATTGCCTTTACAAGTCCTGACAATATCTTATAATATCCAAGCATGAAGCACAATTTAGCCATCCCTTACAGGTTTTGTACCAAGCTAATGGAAAACAGCTACAGTCATTACCTTACATAAGGAAGGACCCAAGCAATTACAGATCCATAATTCTGACCAGCCTCTTATGCAAAGCCATGATAAGACTTATCATGGAACTAATCAGTAAGGGCATAAGGAACTTTGAAAACTAGACATGTCTCTTACGCTTACTCAACCTAGTAGACGTTTTTGAAAAAGTCACCAAAGCATTGGAGGAAGATAAATGATACACAACACATATCTTAACCCAACCAAAGCTTTTGATGCAATTTCCCACTCAGGAATAGTAGAAAAGCTAAATAAACTGGGAATACATCCCTATGCCACCCACTGGATTGCCAACTAGTTCACAGATAACATGCAGAAAATTAGAATAGGTTTAGTTACCTCCACAAACAAACCAGTCACACGTGGAGTCCCACAGAGCTCTGTGCTGGAACCTCTTCTGCTTGGCACCAACTGCTCTAAAATAAAAGCCAATACCAAAGGGCTCTGGCTGACTAAGTTTGCAGATGACTGCAATCTAGGAGCAGACATTGAATCTCCATATGACTTACCCATCCTGCAGGAACATTTGTCCCAAAAAAATAACTGATGCCAAAATCATGGACAGAAACTAAATGCCAAAAAATGCACCATTGTATCCTTTGGGAAGTTGCCTACCCTAGGGAACTACCTCATTAACAACACACCCCTAAAATTTAACCCAGTTGCTTGGGAATTGTGACCTTACATGGGCAGTGGCCTAACTTTCAACCAACATGTGTCCATCGTCATAAGAAAGTCTTTCTTTATTGCACAGCTTAAAAACAAAGGGATTGGGTCTAAGTCTAGGGATGTAATTTCCCCCTTTTACTCAGCCCTCATTACACCAGTCATTGAATATATTGCCCCCTTTGGCATGTACCTGTCCAGATGCATGCAACAATTGAAACACCCACAGACATACTTTACTAAAAGGATACAAGGCCTAAACAATAAATACTACATGGACTGACTCAAAGCCTTGTCACTATATTCAGTATCCTTCAGACTGCTAACAAGTGAGCTGTCTCTGGCATACAAAGCATCCTCGGGCCCAATACTGATAGATTTACTACACATCACCAAGTCAAATGGCATCAGAAATACTTGCTGTAGGGATCTAAACCTTTTCTGCACCATCAACAGAATGGCTTGGAGGGACAGGTATATCTCACAGAGGATACAGCTGCTGTGGAACAAACTCCCCATTCACATAAAACAAAGCTTTTTCCTGTCCATATTCAAGTGCAGCTTGGATCTGTACTACAAATGGACAGAGGCAGCTCCTAAATGTTTTATTCCATGAATGGGTTCTCTCAAATTATCTATGGTATTGACCCAATTATTCTCACTCTGGGTAATATATAATTATCTACCATGGGATGGGTAAGGCCAATATAACTCCAAATGGGCTAGATGACTTTTAATGCTTGGAGGTTGAAAGTTATGTTGATCACTCTTGCATGTAACCTTGTGGCTGTTTCTCTTTCTGAACCATATGCTGGCTGACATCAATCATTTTGCCATAAAGACATCTAGAATGGCCTCTCCTTCAATATATCTGCTGCTCCACCCATATAGACCCAGGCAGTCTTCATAGACTGTTTTGTCTGTTCCATCATGAATATTCAGCTCTCCAATGATTACCACCACTCATTTTGTCCTGCTTTATCAAGATGGTGCCCAAAGGGGAGGAGTTGTATAGATCAACATTAACTGTGGTGCACAGTATCCTCTAGATAGGAGAACATAGCTCACAGACTGCACACAGTATAAGAACTAGCCACTCAATGCTGGAAAAATTGACTGTGGGTTATTTGGTAAAATTGTTGCCGGAAACTGGCATGGTTCCTGGCCTGTGATAGGTTGGTTGAGGACCTGGCCTTCTCTGACCTATGCCAGGAAGCCAACCTAATGGTGAGAGGGGTCTCTGCACTCCTATTGCCAGTGTGTGTACCCATCACAAAGTCTAGCAGCCTTAGGTCAATAAGGTACTGACCGTGCATTGTCCTGTTGCCCAGTTTGGGGTTCCTTGAATAGCTCTGCTATTGAAAGGTGGACAGAAATCCAATCAACCTTTCAAACATAAACTGAGGATTGCTGCACTCATTACAGGTTCACTGACAGGATACAGCTTGGAAGGTGATGACACTTATTTTATTTATTTATTTATTTATTTATGTTACATTTGTTTACTGGGAAAGTCTGACTGGACACATGCCTATTTCAGTGGAGGCACAGGGAGAAAAGTTCCATATAGATCATAATACATAATAGATACAATTTAACATAATTTGATTAGAACTGATCACACAGTGAAAGTAAAATAGTTTAAAACAATCAGGATCTATTTGTAAACTAAGTAATCAATCAAAGAGCAGAAGAGATTAAAGCCTGGCTATTACAAAAAGGAATCTATGAACTGATACTGTAGTGAGTCAGAATACTGAAATAAAGTGAAGGTAGCAAGACTAGAAAAGAAAAGACATATACTGCCAAATGGTTTTATTTGTATAGGGCATATACTGCCCGATGGTATTACTTATATAGGACTTATTAGGTTATTTTTAGGTAGAGTATTCTTGTTTGACGTGGGATCCAATTGTCCTATAGTAAGTGAAGCATTGGTAAACGTAAAGAAGAGGTATTAGTATTATTTGAGAGATGTGGATTAGTCAGGGCAGAGCAAGAGTGCAGCCATTTGTTGGAAAAGTGATTTTTAGCATTTTTTTTAAATTGAGACAATGATGAAATATTTGTAATGTCCTGTGGTAAGGCATTCCATATTTTGCCAACATAACTTGAGAAGAGGTATTCTCCAGCTAGGTTATTGGTTTTATTGATCTTAATAAGGTGTTTGTTGTTGAAATACAGGGTTCTGGCAGTGGAGTATGGTTGAAGTAATATTTTAAGGGCTGGAGTTTTATCAGGTTGATAGAATATTTTATGTGCCATAGTTAACTGGTTAAGGAGAAGGAGTTGGGGAGCTTTAGCCAGTTGAGTTTTTTTAAGTGCTAGACAGTGGTGAGATCTAAATGGTGAGTCGGTAACGTATCTGGCAATTTTGTTGTAACAGGATTCCAGTTTTGCTAGTTTTGTTTTTCTTAGATTTGTAAATATGGGAGATGCATAAAGCAGTGTAGAGATCAGGTGGGATTGGGCAATAGTAGTCTCATACCTCCCAACCATACCAAATTACTCGGTATGAAGGGGTGTCATGATTCCCGAGTGGCACCCCTTCATTTCTGATTTTTTTTTCCCTTTTTCCCTTTTGTTTTTCAATTTGCAGCAGGAACAGAGTTTTTAAGGAATCAGCATGAAGAATTATTTATGTGAATGGGACTAAATTCTGAGTGGCCACAAATGCAGGAAAAGCTGTAATGGATTATATGCGAACGGAGCTTTCTGTAATGGAATTGAAGTAAGATAAATGGCTTAAGGTGTGTATGTGTGAAAAACGTCCCCCATTCAATATACCTGGTGGCTAGAGGTACTCAGGTTCAAACCCTGTACCTTCAGTACAGGGTAAAAACAGCCTAAAGTTCCTAGCCACCACCACTTCTGAGCTCTGCCTAGGTTTTTTGTGCTAAGAGTTGAGAGCTACAGTGAGAACTGAATTTGTATTCTCCTACTACCCCCAAGTATTTTCTGCTAAGAGTTGAGAGCTATAGTGGCAACTGAATGTGTATTCCCCAGGTTTTTTGTGCTAAGAGTTGAGAGCTATAGTGAGAACTGAATTTGTATTCCCCAGGTTCTTTTCTGCTAAGACTTGAGAGCTATAGTGAGAAATAAATTTGTATTCCTCCATTATTGGCTTTGTTTGTCCAGGTTTTTTGTGCTAAGAGGTTCAGAGCCATGCTGAGAAGTAAGAAATGAATTCACAAAATGATAGCCAGTAAGCTTCAGTCTTCCTCTTTTTCAGGAAGCTGCTGATTTAGCATAGTGGTATATTGCTCTCACTGTAGTGTATAGGTTCCTGGGTTCAAGACTTACTAGTGAAATGCATGGTGGTGACACAGCATTTTATTCTAACAACTTTACAAAATTATACAAGCAATGTTTAAAATGTGTCCCTGGTTTTTGACCATTTGCCCCCCTCCCCAAAAAAATGAAATTGAAAATGTGTGAGAAGATGTGCAAGATGCCTATGGCTTACACTGCTGTCATTCTATTTATAGTGTGGGTGTGGAACTTAAGTAGACTTTTATGATGGAAATGTTCTGAATTGGGCAATTTTGACATTATTGGTTCATGCATTTTGTTTCATTGCCTACAGTACAGTCTACTGGAAAAATGTTTAAACAATAAATGTAAAATGCACTCTGTCTAACAAGTGTGCTGTATTATACAAGGAATATAATTTAATAAAGTCAGGAAGGTGCATCAAAGAAAAGAACATGTATGTTTCTTGTTTTGTGAGCAAGGGGCCAATGATTTGAAAACAGCCCAAAGGTAATCTTTATCCACCACTGGCCAGATGCATTTTCTTTGGATATGGTGTGGGTTTCAATGCTGTTTCAATGAATGCAAGTTTCAAGGGCAGACAAGTTTTAATACCAAGTCTATTTTACTTGTGAGACAGTATTGCTTTTACCAGATGTCTAGTAGTGTTTGTGCATTGTTGTGCTGTAAAAATAAAATCCAAATAATCATTGTAGAAGTAAAGCATTATGCACACATTAGTTTTTATGGTAAATGGGGTGAAATAGCCAGGTAATGGGACATCAGAGTGGCTGCAGGGTGACTCTGGTGCCATATTTTGGTTGCCTATTCTTCAGTTTGTGTTTGCAAGTTGATATCCTACAATTCCATCGGAGTGGGTGGGGTTACGAAATTATGTATGCAAATCAGATGTTAATCAGCATACAGATTTGTACCTATTTTTCATGGGCATTGTCCAGATTTTTGATGTTTTTAGGTTGAAAGGTATGAGTAGTCTTAGTGTTTTTTGTGAAGTAGTGTTTGTTTCTGTACAGTGTTCCTATGTTTTTATGTACTTTTTTACTGTTTGGGATATGTGGATGTCAATTCTCATGTTACAGTCAATTTCAGCTCCTAGAAGTTTGGTGTGAGGTAAGGGGGATATGAGGGTGTTATTTAATGAAGTGCTGTTAATTGTGGCAGTGGGGGAAGTTGTTTTATTGGGTTGGAAGATCATGAGTTTGTTTTCTGGGGGGATCAGGATTAGTTGGCAATTTGCTAGCCAGGTCACTACTGCTAGAAAGGATTGTTGTGTTAGTGTTTGAAGTTCCTGTATGGTAGTATCAGCAATATCACTGCTGAGTTATCTGCATATTGGATTAGTGAAGCTTATGGGGTAGCGCTATGGAGGTTATTTATAAATATTGTAAAGAGTAGTGGGCCTAATACAGAGCCTTGTGGGGCTCTCAGTGCCATCAAGAGAAGGGGTGATAGTGTTTTTTGTCAACATACTGCCTGCTGGCACCCCAGATAGGTAGTCCTAGAACCAAGCTAGGGTATTTTGGCATAGGTTTAACTCTGAGAGGACATTTAGGAGTTTATTGTGTGAGACCCTGTCAAAGGCTTTTGATAGATCAAGGAATATAGAGGATACAAAGCTGTTGTTGTTTCTGTAATCATTAACCGTATTAGTAAATGATAGTTGTGCTGTGGTAGCACTGTGATATGGTCGGAAACCATGCTGAGTGTTGGTTAGTAGTTTATTAGTTTACAGGTAATCTGTGGTTTGTTTGTGAACCATTCTCTCAAGTATTTTAGATAGAGGTGATAAAATTGTGATTGGGTGATAGGTAGCTAGGTCTGTTGATGAGCCTCCTTTATAAAGTGGTATAATATGAGAGGCTTTCCAGATGGTAGGGACATGGTGTTCTGCTATGGATCTACTGATAAAAATGGACACTGGGTATGGAATACTTTCAGCGGTTAGTTTTAAAAATTCAGCAGGTAAGTTGTCTGCTGCTAGTGTGGTGGGCTTTAGTTTTCTGAGTAATTTTTTTGACTGTATCTGTTGATACAGGTTGCATGGAGAAGCTGGTCTTGTTATTGGTTGGCATGGATGTCGTTTTGATAGGAGAGGGGGTTTGATTATCGGTCAGGGCTAAGATAGTTTCTGTAAAATATTTGTTGAATTGGGTCTCATTATCGTCTGTATTGTTATTAGTGGTAGGGGGGAGTAAAGATTTTCCCAGGATGGAGTATATTGTTAATTGCAGACCAGAATTTTTGTGGGTTATTGTGGTGCTTATTTTGAATTTCTGAGTAATAGTTTATTTTGTCTTGTTTGATTTGTTTCTTTGCTTTATTTCTAAGTTCCCAGTAGATTTGAAATGCAGATTTATTTTTTTGTTTTTATACCAGTTTTCCCATGCCTTATCCCTTGATTTTAATAGTGACCTAGTCTCCTTGCGTAGCCATGGAGCATAGTTGGATTTAACACGTATCATCCTAGTTGGAGCTTGTGGGATAAGTATGTCCAGGAAAGTAGTATTAAAAAATGTACTGCTTCTTCCAGGGGAAGTAATCTGAGAGATGTCCAGTTACAGTTTGTAATGATATTTATGAGGACATTTAGGTTAAGGTGTTTTTTTGTTTCTTATTTGTTGGTATATAATTTGTTTTGTTGGGTTACTTCTTTGTCTAAGTAGGTGGGTTGGTAAATGGTCACTGATGCTATCAGGAAGACAACCAAAGTGAGAAGAGAGAGCTTGTTTATTAGTTAAGATCCAGTCGAGAGTGGATTGTTTATTGGAGGGCTTATTAATCCTAGTGGGTTTTTGTATGAGTTAGGTGAAGCCATTTAAACTGATGAAATTTGGGGGGTTTTGGGAGTTGCAATCTAACCAATCTATATTAAAGTCATCCATGATAATTATTTCCTGAGGCAGTGTATTAAAATATCAGTGCATTTTCTAATGTTTGGATATTATCACTGGGTTGTATATAGATAACTATGTTTATATGTTTTATGGGGATTAACCTTCAGTTTAGTAAGTAAGACTTCAGCATTGTTGAAAGTTGGTAAGTTGCTATCCATGGATTCTAAGGAAAGGTAACTTTTGAAGAGAAGTACTCCACCTCCCCCTCTTTTACCTAACCTATCTTGATGTATGATATTGTAACCTGGTGGGAGGATTTCATTATTGGAAGTAGTAGGTTTTAGCCAAGTTTTGGTGAGAAGTACAATGTCAGCATATTACAGAGAGAGAGGATGGTATGCAGCTCATGAATTTTGTTATTGGTGCTTCTAATATTAATATTTAAAAGTGGTATATCTGCTTTATTTCTGGAGAATGGATACTGACTGGGAGATGTAGTTATTTTTTGAGGTTGAGTTAATTTATTAGTGTTTGGGCCAGGGTATGGGTGTGTTCCCACTACAAGTTAGTTTGGTTGCAAAATTGACTAGTGTTTATAAAGTTTTTACTATAAACCTATGGTATTTCTGAGAAATGCTAGGAATGCTTGAGTGAGGGAAAAGGAAGTAGTTTGTATAATGAAGGTCTGTGATACTGAGTAAAGAGCAAGCTATAGAGATTTTAGTAGGTTTTCTTTTATGTAGGAAGGTGTAAGAGGTAAAGTAGGATTGGGTGGGTTCTTCAAGAATGGTATGGTAGGTTGAACTATGTGTTGCTAGTGTTAGAAGTATTGGAACGATTGATTGTAAATTTGTTTCTTGATTGAAAAGGTGGTTGGAAGAGAGAAGATTTGCTTGGGATGTGTGGAATATTTTCTTTGGACATTATAGTCAAATTGGGGTAATATAGCTATACTTTTGATTAGGTACATGTAGGGAGGTGTATAAGTAGTGTGATTTATAGGGTAGTGTGTGAGATGGAACAATCTACTTGGACAGCCTGACTTGAGGAAGTGGCTAATTTGTGGGTTGGGATCATCTAATTGGACTGTCTGACTTGAGGGAGTGGCTAGTTTACAAAAAATGTAGGGAATGCATGGGTGTTCGGGAATTGGGGTAGGGTAGGGGAATGGAGTGGTTTGAACCTTGAGGGAAGAACGGGAAGAAAAAGAAAAACAATATGCTATTGTCTGTAGTGCCAGAGATAAAGCTAATTCTGGACTATACAGCAGTAAATTTTCAAATGTTTCTTTAGTAGTTTAGCTTTAGACTAGGTAAGAGTAGCTAATAGAAAGTTCAAGGATTTTGGTTGTACTGAAGGGGACAGAATGTGCAGTTGTATTTCTATTAGTGTGTATGTAATGGGAGATAAATGTCTATGAATGAGCAGGGAGCACAAGTTATATCAAAAATGGCAGTGGCATACTCTGCTGTGCCTAACAGGCACTGTTGTTTGTGGCTGTTATCTTATTGAATAGATTTGGGGTGTCTCATGTATCCACTTCCAGTGGAAGGGGAGCCTGCAGTTTTCTTGCACTACCAGGAAGTCTGCTGTGCTTAACAGGCATGATGGTAAGGAGGAGGCTGGACATCCTTTGTATTCATGAGACAAGATGGAAGGACAGTGCATCAATGCCACTTGGCTTGGGATCCAGAATCTACTACTCAGAGGTAGGACAGACTAGAAATGGCGTAGGAATTATGATGGGAGTGAGGATTCAGAAGACAGTGAGGGGTGTCATCAGAATTAGTAATAGATGGCAATCAGACTCCAGTGTAGTGATAAGACAGTATTCATAATCTCAGCCTATGTTCCTAGCATTGGTGTGATAGTGAGGAAAAGAGAGCATTCAGGCAGCAGTTGCAGGCCTTACCAGATAATTGAAACCTGAATGTATATATTGTGATTGCCAGAACAAGATATAAGGACTACTTGGGTCCACATGGGTGGGGCAACAGGAATAATGAAGGAGAGGCTATTCTAGACTTGTCTATTGTAAATGGTATGATGGTGGTCAATAAGTGAGACAGTTACAAGATCACATACACGAGTTGTCAACATGCAACTACAGTATGCTTCTTCCTTGTAAAGAAAGAGATATGCAGCTGAGCCAGTTATGGAAATAAGGTACATAAGGAAAGCTGGTGGTGGAATGCAGAAATCCAGGAAGTCATAAAAAAACAAAGAATGACTGCAAGATAGAAAAGATGGACCAAGTTAAGAGGGAATACATGTTGGCTTTGCAAAGTACAAGGCAGTTGGGGCACTGTAGAAAGTGTCTCAGCAGATTGTATGAAGAAACTTTCTCAGGATGCAAGGCAAAGACAGAAAGATAAAGAAGATGCTTGCTCATCAGACACCCTTCATAAGGGATGCCAACATCAACCTGCTCATCAAACCAAAGGACATCAAAAGCAGATGAAGGAGTACTTCTAGCCACTTCTGAATGAATACAACTCCACAAAAAGCTGTACTCACCCAAACACAGCCTAAGATGAAAGAAGAAGATGAGCTCACCCTAGAAGAAGAAGAAGATATTATGGAAAATGAAATCAGGGGAAGCAGCAGGCTCAGATGAGGCCAAAGCAGAGAAGATCAATATGTTGGGTGAGTTAAGGGAGAAATGGCTTCTGAGGGTGCTCATAACAGTATGGAGAGAAAGGTGTATCCCAGATGACTAGAGAATAAGCATTCTAGTGCTAATGTACAAAAATAAAGGAGACATTCATAACTGTGGCCAACACAGAGGTATCAAACTCCTGTAACACTGCATGAAAGTTCTAGAGACGGTGACTGATTAATAAATATGCAGTTTAGTAGAAAGTATTGTGGGAGATTAGCAGATTAGTTTCAGATCAGGATGCAGCACAGCTGACCTGATGTTTGCAGTGTGCCAGATAGGTGAGGAGAAGATAGAGATGATGAAAGAGTAAAAATGGACATACCTAGACTTAGGAAAGTATATAGCAAGATCTTAAGAGAACTGATTTGAGCAGTCCTGTGATGGTTTGAAGTCTCAGAAATATTGGTAGAAGTAGTATAGGCTATGTACATGGACCCAATGGCACAAGTATGAACAGTGTTTGTACTCACAGCGGGGTTTCTAGCAGGAGTAATGTGCATCAGGTTCAGCTCCGCACCCACTGCTGTTCATACTGGTGATGGACTACATTATTAAATAGGTTTAAAGAGACAGATCATAAAGTTGCTGTATGTAGACAATGTGGTATTATAGGTAAACGCTGAACAAGAACTTCAGAAAATGACAGGATTGAATGCAAAACTGAAGGCACATGAGATAACACTGAGTGCAGATAAGACCGTTGTAACTGCAGGAAAAGGAGGAAATGAGAAAAAGCTAAGAACTGAGACAAAAGGAAAATAGTGGAACAAGTTGACTGCTTTCAAGTATCTGGAGTGGTAGCTGAACAGAAGGGAAGTCCGACTGAGGAGGTGAAAGCTAGAATCAGTGGGACTGCAGCCAGCTTCCACAGCATTTCTGGGATAGTGTGTCACAGAATAAAGTCAAGGAGGATGAAAAGTAAGGTGTACTAAACAATGGTGTAACCTGTGCTACTGCACAGTATAGTAACCTGGGCAGTGAAGGCACAGCAGTCGAGTAATCAAAACAGGATGGAGATGAGGTGCCTGAAATATGTTGTAGGATGCACACTGTGGAACAGATGAAGGACTGAGGACATCACAGCAGAAGCTCAAGTAGCTCCAGTTGTAGAGAAGGTCAAAGTGAACAGACTATGGTGGCTCAGTCACATGTGCAGGAAAGCAGAAGACAATCTGGAGAAAAGGATTTGTAGCAGACAGGAAGAAGGCAAGGGGAAATGAAGGCATCCAGCAAAAAGAGGGATGGATTGTTTGAGAGAAGACCTGGAAAAGTCAGGCATATCTATCAAAGACGGTAGGAAAGTAACATTGAATTGAGTGAGATGGCAACAGTTGATGACACCCTGACCCCATGTAGAAAATGGGAAAAAGGGGATTAATTATGGTATATACATATATATATACATATATATATATATATATATATATATATATATAAATATATATATATATATATATATATATATATATATATATATATAGTTTACTATTGAAACCTTGAAACTGCATAGGTCAACTGGTCACATGACCGATCCAAAATCCTGAATCCAGAATAGCGAAATTGCAGCCAAGTTGAAACCGAAAACATCAACACGTGTTGTCCTGGCCCCCTTTAAACAAACCACTCTGGACACACAAAGCCATTTGACGACCTTTAGTATATATTATCATAACATGAACTTCAAACATATAAACAATATCAATTGCCTTCAAGCACAATGATCCTCAGGGCAGAGTAACAACTCACCCTGCTCGATTACACCTCAGGGCAGCATACCTGCTCACCCTGAAACTTCCTCCACCGGGACAGCGTACCTGCTCACCCCCCCCCACAAATAATAGGCAGCATACCTGCTCACCTTCCACCACACAAAACCATTAGCCAAATCAAACCACATCCTTAGAGGGGGAACAGAAGAGGACAATTCTGTCCCTCTTCTCCACTCCAACCAACCAAATCTTTCTCCACCAAAAAAGGGAGGGTGGGAGGGACCAACTCACGCCAAATGTAACTACTTCGTTTAGCTCCCTACACTTAAACCATCTTGAGTCTCACCCTTCCTTACCTCACTTCCTTAACTACTCCAATCCCCCTTCACTACATACATTGTCATGACTCTAGTGATTAGCCAATCCCTTAATCCCTAGCCTAGCTCTTCCCCACCCCCCACCCCCTCTCTACACTTACTCGTGGGTCCAGGACAACTTTGTTTATGCTAAACTGCATTTGTCCCGGCTTCCCTTTAAACAAACCACTCTGGACACACAAAGCCATTTGATGACCTTTATTATATATTATCATAGCATGAATTTCAAACATATAAACAATATCAATTGCCTTCAGCCACAACGATCCTCAGGGCAGCATAACAATTCACCCTGCTCGATTACACCTCAGGGCAGTGTACCTGCTCACCCTGAAACTTCCTTCACCGGGGCAGCGTACCTGCTCACCCCCCCCCCCACACACACACAAATAATAGGCAGTGTACCTGCTCACCTTCCACCACACAAAACCATTGGCCAAATCAAACCACATCCTTAGAGGGGGAACAGAAGAGGACAATCCTGTCCCTCTTCTCAGCCACCAGCCTGATCCCAGGCTGTTCCCTCTCCTAAACCTTAACATACAGCATCTCTTGTAGAAAGAGCTTGAGATGCAAATTAAACAAATCCAAACCAATTTCATTCAGATGAACTCCATCTGTATGATACCAGCCTACCTCGCCTTGCCCAAAGTCACCATGTTCAATGATATGTGTCCCCAATTTTCTTAGCTGCCCCTCCAGTGCATGGTTAACAATCCTCCTGGCCCTTTCAATAGCTTTATAACTGCATGCCTCCCTCCAAAACAATCGAGGAATCAACTCCAACCACACAATTTGCATACCTGGGTACCTATCCTGTAGTCTCCACAAATCCTGCAAAATAATCTCTGCTAAACACTTCTTAGTCAAAATAACCAAGTCATTACCTCCCAAATGAATTATTATTATATCAGGACAGCCTATCCACAATTTATCCTTCTGAAATTCAAACATCAACCTATCCCAATGCATACTCCTAACCCCATGCCAAAACACAGAACATACTAAATAAGATAAACCCAAATTACTTTCATCCTCCCTGATCAAAGCACGCTTCTCAGCCCAGTGGATATACAAATGGCCCAAAATGAGTATACACTTCCCTAAAAGAAAAAGAAAAAGTGTTAATAAACACAAACACTATCTAATATAAGATAGAAAAGCCTTGGAGGACCACCTGCCCACCCTTTTAATGACCTCAATTGAACCACCTTGTCTAGCCAAATCCGAAGCCCTCCCAATTCTAAAAGAATGAGCTGCAAACTTCTCAGCCGGAAATCTCATTCAACCCAAAATCCTCCTAATTAAAGTAATAAACCTACTACTGGAAACTACCCTGCCATCCTTTGAATAAAACACCGACCCCACTGAACACCCCAAACTCCTAGTCCTAAATTCTGTAATCCAAGTTACTGGGCAAAGACGAAGGTTCCTCTCTGCTTTGAGCACTACTCTACATCCCCTACCCAACTGATCCATCTTGCTTTTCTGTATTATGATGTTGACCTCCCTCTCAGTCACTATAACATCCTTCCAGCATAAGGAACCTAACAATTCTGATACCCTGAAAGCACCAAAATATAACCACCTGCATAGAGTGCCCCACATAAAATAATCCAGCGACCCACCATGTAATAATCCTAAACCCTGTAACAAAATCTTCAATATTCCCTTTGTAATTGGCAACCGTGTATCCCTATGTTCCACCATTACCCTCTCCACCCTCTCAACATACGTCCTAATATCCAGGACTTCGTAAAATCTTGCTACCCCCCCCCCACAACTTAGCAAAATTGCTAATAGCCACCAGATCCACTTTAACTGTCTGCAAAGTCTTAACTTTCTCCCAAGCACTAGCCACATATCTTAAAAATAATTCCTCTGACCATATCCTTACCTCTTCCGGCAAACACAAAACAAATTGATTAAAATCAAAAAGAGCCCTACCATATGCCTTCTTCGTAGAAGCAGCCCAGGAATGCTGCACCAGACACTTGACTATATTGTCCCAAGATTCCACACCTCCTCCGGCAGTGTTTCTAGCACCTCGACCTCCCCCAGAGCCAGCCCTCGAAACCTGCAAAACTGAAAAACTATCAGCAATATCATTGTTAACACCAGGCACATGTACCTCTGTAAAAGAAAAATTTATTAACAGGCTCTACAATACCAACTTCTGCAATATCCTCAACAGCAATTCTGCCCTAGCTGTCTTCTTTTGTAACACCTTCACCACAGCCATATTATCCAAATGAAAAACTACCCACTTGTTCCTCAACTGCTCCTTCCACACCACTGAAGCTGCCCATATCGGCATCAGTTCTAAAAAAGTGACATCACGCATCCATTCCTCATCCCAATTTGGAGGCCATTGCGCTGCAAATCCTCTTCCCCAAAGTAAGCCCCCATGCCGATACTGCCCGCTGCATCCGTAAACAACTGAAGTTCTTCCTGACCCACCCAATCCGATTGCCAGAAGGAAATCCCATTAAATTGTTGCACATAACCATCCGATAACTTCAAACCCTCCCACACTAGCCTGGTCACCCTAACCCAATGATGTTTGCTCCTACCCCTTTTTAGTATATAAGCTAACACCCTGCAAAATGTCCGACCCAGATGTACTGCTTGACCGGCAAAGTTCAGAAGACTCAACAGTTCCATGACTGAACCAACCCAAATCTTATTCTTGTCCAACATCCCCCATATAGCTGACCGAGGCCTCTCTATCTTATCCTGAGGTAGATGAACCAATCCCCATTCTGCATCTACCATTAACCCCAGGAACTCCAACGCTCTTGCTGGACCTTCCATCTTGTGCTGTGCCAAAGGTACACCCAGTTCCTCACACATACTGGTAAATTCCTGCAACCCCTGTTGAGCCCCCACCCTCCCTTCCCCGACTAACAAGAAATCATCCAAATAATGCACCGCCTTCTGTGTTCCCACCCTCTGATTCCAAATCCAATGAAAAAGGGTACTAAATTTCTCAAACATCTCACATGCCACTGAACAACCCATTGTCATGGCAGTGGTACTTACCACCTACCTTCATCCCCAACAATGGCCAATGCTCCCTCCTAATGGGCAACAAATGAAAAGCTGATTCAATCTCAACCTTAACCAACCACGGCTCCTGAAATTCCCTGATCACCTGCACTGCATCGTCCAAAGAGGTGTAACACACCATAACTCCGTCATCCCCAATAAAATCATTCACTGACTTCCCTTCTGGAAATGAAAGATGATGAATCAATCTAAACTCCCCAGGTAATTTCTTTGGCACTAAACCCAATGGCGACACCTTGTAGCTAACAAAAGGTGGTGTATCAAATGGACCGCACAAATGCCCTGCCTTACACTCCTTACCTACCAACTCTTCCAAATGTCCTCTTTCCCTTGCACTGAATGGAGGTTCTTACAACTCCCCTTCCACAACCACTCCATGGACTTTATAGGAAATCCCCACAGAAACCCTTGAATGACCTGTCTTAAGAATGAAATCAGGACACTGGCAAAGCAGATCCTCCAATACCTCCACCTTAATGGGGAAAGGCACCCCTCCCCCTATTGCCTCTAAAGAATCCCATTCCCCTGGGTCCATGAAAATTGCCTCTACCTCGAGCTGTCTGTAATCCTTGAGAGGAAAGAAAATCTCCTTCTCAGCCCATACCAGTGTTGTTCCATGCACCAAAACCCTGCTGTCCACAGTAAGCTGCAGAATGATTTCCTCCACATCTTGAGCAAATGTGTGCAAATTTTCACCCAACCCATGAACAAGTACCCTTGTTAAATGACCAACACACCCCACCTACCACACCCACGCTCATCCTCCTATTAAACCCACTAAAGCTGTCCATCATTGTAGCCAGCCATATATCAGAATGACGCATCTCCCACCGCAGTGACTGGTCAACTGCTTTCTATTTATGGAACCGCTCATCATACCACAACCATGCATTCCCTGGCCTCAAATGTTGTACCTCCCGAATGGTGAGAAAATACCCCAAAAGGGGCAAAGCCAACGCTCCATCCTTCTCCAGCTGCACTGCCATGCAATAAATAAAGCCAACCATCCAGTTGTCCCAAGTCCTAAGTCTAAGCTTACCTGTCCTTTTCCTACCCAGTGCTGCTAATGCTGCCAACAAGTCCTTGCTAGTATCTGACTCTGCTTCCACTAACCTCTGGACTCCTTCCACAT